>NW_016690445.1:140010-173904 GCF_001604755.1 Lepidothrix coronata | reverse complement strand
CCCAAGGCAGGCTCCCCAGTGCCACGGCCAAGGTCCATCCCCAGGAGGAAAACCAGGAGTGGGCGGCAATGGGTTTTTCCCTGAGTTGCTGCCACGTTTAAAACAGACGGAGATCCAAAAAAGACTCCCAGCTCACTTCGCTCCCCCTCCCCAACTGTGGGTACATGGTGGCACAGTCCAGAGTGCAGGAGACTCATGTGGGGCTGTGCAACCACACACAAAGCCAAGGGTCTCTTGATGGAAAAAAAAACCCAACCAAAAGAAAACAAATGCACCAATCAAAATCAGCCGGAGCCCCCAGAACATGCTGCCACCCTGCTGGTCCCTGGTCCCCACCCCCAAGCCCCAGAGCTGTCAGGTGATGCCCAGGTGGAACACGGCCCCACAGCACCAAGGCCCCCTGGGCACTTACCTTGGTGACATTGCTGCTGACACTGCTGATGTTGCAGATACTGCTGACACTGCTGGGGATGGTGGTGATGCGGATGGGGGTGCTCCGCAGCCCCAGGGTCACCTCTGCAAGGGGAGGAAGAAGCATGTGGGGTCGGCCCCAGCCTGGCAGGCTCAGCTCCATGGATGGGGATTGGCTCCAGCTGGGCAGCCCTGCTGCCCCACACATCCTGCCCTGACAGCAAGCACCAAGCTCTGGCACAGGGAAAGGGCTCTGGGGACAGGCAAGGGATGGGAAAGCCAGGCCCCCCTCACCACCCTGGCTTATCCTCCTCCCAAGGAAGGGCACTTTCCACAGTGCTCCAGATGGATCCAAGACTCCCTGGATGGCCACAGGAGCATCCCACGTCTGCAAGCAGGCAGGATTGGGGCAGGGCTGGAGCAAACACAGCACAGCAGTGGAACAGGACACACCAGGACAGCATGGGCTCCCCTGAGCCAGCAGTTCAGTGGTGACAGAGGATGGGGCAGGGCTGTGGGGGCAGGGCAGGGATTTGGGAATGAGCCCGAGCATAGACATATCAGGACAGTAGGGCTGGGGACAGGCTGCAGGACCAGGTGGTCTCTCTGGACTGAGATGCCCTGAGTAGGCCGAGTGTGCCTGCCAAGGGGTGACGGCTGCCAGGCAAGCTCTGATCTTCTGGCAACACCCGTATTCAGCCTCTGGGCTGTCAGCAGCTGCTGCTGCCCATCAGCACCAGCCTGGCCTAGCACTGCCCGCCTGCCTCCACCTGTGCCTCCACCTGCCCATTAGTGCCCACCATCCTTCAGTGCCTGGCTGTCCACTGGCACCCACCTGCACCACTGCCAAGCTGTGCACATAGTCCCATCGGGAGCATGGTCCCGCAGTGCTTATGGCCCTGCTGGCACCCATTCCACTGTGGTACCCACTTTCCTGACAGACGCCCACCTTTCCCAGTCCCACCTCCCTGAGTGCCACCCACCATGCCCATCACTCCTACAGCGTCTAGCCCCCTGGCACATGCCAGCTGCCCACTTGACCCATCCTGCTCGCCCCATACCCCATCAGTGCCCACCTGCCCGCTGGCTGCTGGGGGCGGCCGTGATGCGGGGCGCGAGGGGCTGCACACGCCCATCCTTGATCTCGATGGTGAAGAAGGTCTTCATGGCGTCGAGGCGGCGGCCGGCGGGGCGCGGAGCCGAGCGCTGCTCTGCGCCGCCGCTGCCCCGCGCGTTTTGAGCGGGCGCCGGCGGGGCCGTGCGGGGCCCCCGCTGCCATTGGGCGGCCCCGGCCCCGGTCCCGGCCCGCCCCCCCGCGCCGCCCGCCCCCGCCGGCCCAAACCGCTGCGCGCGCTCCCGCACCGAGCCGGCGGCGGAGGGCGGCGGGGGTCCGGCGGAGCGTGGCGCTGCGGGGATGGGCGCGGGGTCACCGGGCTGCAGCCGTCCGCGGGTGACCCCACCGGGACTGCGACCCCTGCTTGGTCCCGCACAGTGCATGCAGCCCTCCGGGGTGCCCCCTGCGATACACGCTACCCCCCCATCCTGCGGTGCCTGCTGCGATGCATGCTGCCCCCACCCCAGGGTGTCACACCGTGCATGCAGCCCCCGGCATGCCGACAAGAAGCATGCTGCCCCCACCCCAGGGTGCCACACCGTGCATGCAGCCCCCCAGCTTGCCCACGCGATGCACAACGCCCCGGGGTGTCTGACCATGCATGCAGCTCTCCACAGTGCCCACAAGATGCATTACTGCCCCAAAGAGACCCCACTACACATGCATCACCCCCCGAGATGGCTGCAGCCCCTCAAAGTCTCTGCCCCCTCTCCCCACTCCTGCCAGGGCCAGGTGCTTGCGGACATGGATGGGAGGGAGGGAAGGAGGGATGCTGGGCAGGGAGCGAAAGAGCAAGTGGGTGGCCAGCAGCATCCTGCAGCGTCCCGGTACTTTGGAGTTCCATGTCTGCCAAGGCTCCACCAGGAATCTCCTGCCAGCAGGAAGCAGAGAACAGAGGCAGGCACCACTGAGATCTTACCCGTGGGGCCAGCTGGGCACAAGGAGGAGGGCACCTGCTCCCACTGGTGAGTGTTCAGGCGAGCTGGGGTCCCTACTAGATCCTGGGTGGACACTGGCGCTTGGGAAGAGACAGCACAGATGGGCAAGGAACAGGACAAACAGAGCAGAGAGTGAGCACAGCACAGGGTGCTGCTGCCATCCCCACAGTACAGCACCCTGGAGTCCCCCTCCCCTTCACGCCGTACTCCCCAGTGCATAGTGCCAAAATCTGCCAGCACCTGTAGGCTGCCCCACACGCCAGGCATGGGCTCTGCCCTGTAGCGCCAAACTACACTGCAGAGGACGGCAGGATCTGTGCCCAGCAAGGCAGTGGGGGGTACCTGGGGTCTGTGCCAAAAGGTTGGGATGACCCCTATCCCTGCCAGGCCCTAGCATTGTCTCTGGAGGGGAGGGTGAGGGAGCTGGGTGGCTCAGCCTTCGAGGGTGCAGGCAGGGTTCTGCTCTGGGGCTGGAGTCAGTGATGCCCATGGAGCTGGGGGTGGGAGGTAAGCTCAGCCTCTCCTCAGAACCCAGGTTTGAGTCCCCTGTGATGCAAGGGGGGGCAGGTCCTGCACGCTTCCCTGCACCCTGGGCTGTGCCATGTTGGAGCCCAGCATCTTCCCAGGGTTTCTGCCTTCCCAGGAGCCAGCAGTCCCCAGGGGAGCCTCAGAGGGAGGGGATCTCTGCCTGCAAGGGCAGCTCCAAGAGGAAACCCTGACCCTGGGAGCAGAGAACTGCTTTTTGGGTTTTCTGTTTCCTCCTGGCACAGCCATGGGGATGGTTTTCCCAGCAGTAGGAAGAGGGCAGCTGCTGGCCACCGGAATCCCCCAGGGCTGCGGGGAGGCCCCAGAGGGTGCTA
Organism: Lepidothrix coronata; assembly: GCF_001604755.1. Classification (NCBI taxonomy): domain Eukaryota; kingdom Metazoa; phylum Chordata; class Aves; order Passeriformes; family Pipridae; genus Lepidothrix; species Lepidothrix coronata. The sequence goes on along the minus strand of NW_016690445.1, from coordinate 170,581 downwards.
TGCCCGGGTGAGGGAGGGGGTGGTCAGAGCCAGCCACACATTGCTCTCAGCCTTATTGGGACAAGGAATGCAAAAGGCCGGGGTTTGCTGCTGCACCGATTCCCTTTCATGGCCCTGTGGCCACCTTGCCAGAGAGAGGGCCTGGTAAACAGCACGCCTAGAACCCAGCTCCGTGGCCAGAGTGGGCACTACCACCACTTGGCTGGGCAGAATCAGCCTAGGGGTGGCCCTTGGCCTGGCCATGTCCTGCACTCACATTCCTGCTCCAGCATGTGTGGGCTGGAGTCACATCGCCAGGGCTGCCTGGGATGTGCATGCTGCAGGGCAGGGGAGCAGGGGGTGGGGGGCTCTGGGGCAGCACTGCCCCCCTGGCAGGGGGCCACAGCCCTCATGTCTCCTCCCCATCCCTCTCAAAGGCTGCACTTACCCACTGGTGGCCTCCCCTGTCTCCCATCTGGCCCCAGTGCCTGGCAGCGCACCCCAACATGGAGCTGTGGGAGGAGAGGGGCAGAGCGCTCAGCTGAGGGTTGCATGCAGTCCCCCTATTAAGCTGCCTTCGCACACAGACCAGCAGCCCTGGGCAAGGAGGACAGTGGCAGCTGCTACCATTTCTGTACCTGGCTGGCAGCACCAGGCTGGCCCAGGGGTGGCTGCTCCCCTCTAGGGCTTTGCCTCCTGCTGGGCTCTGCAGCACTGGCTGGGCTGTCCAGGCTCCCTGCCTTCCAGGCTGCCTGTTGCTGCCTCTGGGGCTGGCCCTGCTCCAGCTCCTGAACACCATCCTCAGGTTCTGGATTGGGCTCTGGGGCCGGCTGCAGCTCCAGAAGCACAAGGGTCTCCGACACCACTTCTGTGAGTAAAAAAAGAGGCTCTGCTCGGAGAAGCCTGAAGCTGCCTGCAGTGCATCCCTGCTCCTGCAGTCCCTCCAGGCACCTGGCTCCCCTGCCCACCATTTGGGAGATGTGCCCTCCACTGTTCTGTAGCTGGCTAGGCACAGCTCTGGCCTCGGGCATGCACCTAGACAGGGCTTTGCCATGGGCATCTTTGGGGACTCACCCTGGACACTGGGTTTCTGGGGGTCTCCCGCCTGCTGGCTGCACAGCTCCTGCATCCTGGCTGGGACATGCTCCTGCTCCACCATGTCCTCTCGCTCATGGTCCTGGGGAGAGCAGGAGGTGAGAGCAGAACCAGCCCCGCTCCAGTCCCTGACTGTGTCCCATCCCTGCCACTCAGCCAGGAACATGCAAGCTGTGGCCTCTTCCCATGCTATCCAGGTCCCTGCCTGCATGTTGCTGGGGATGGACAAGCCAGTCCCTGCACAGGGGTCAGTGCAGGAGGCTGGCAGGGGAATCACAAGTGTCCCCACATGCTGCTGCCTCCAGTGGGCAGGGACACTGTGTCTACTGAAGCAGGGCCCCAAACCCTGCGCACCTTTGAGGTTCCTGGTATTCCTCTGGAGGTTGATCAGCACCAGGGCACAGAGCAACGAGCTGGCACCTGGGTCCCTCTGTGGCAGCTGCCCCAAGCACACCAGCCTTATCACTGTGGATGCCAGCAGGTGGGAGAAGACAGTTCCTGCCCCATGCCCTCAGCCCAGGCACTCCAGGGCTTCATGATCCAGGGAGCACCCAGTTTCACATTACCCTGTCTCTGCCCATGGCACCTGCAGCTCTGCTTGGCAAATGATGGGATGTTCTGGGCATAGGTCCACACACAGGTGACAGGTGTGTCCCTGAAACACATGTGAGCAGGGCCAGGGTGTCCTGGTGTCGGCCAGGGTGTCCTGGTGTCAGCCAGGGAACAGGGTGCCAGTCCTGGCTGTGCCAGTGCCTCTAGCAGCACTGTGGGCTTCCCTTGCCATGACTCCAGGGTAGGGGGGTAGGACCATACCCTCAGGGGAACCAGGTCCCAAGCCCAGGGATGGAAATGGCCTTGGATTTGGAGTATCAGCTGGACAGAGTGAGACAGCCCTGCCAGCTGTTCAGAGATGTCCCAGCACAGCCAGGACTGGGGGTAGTGTGCCAGCACATCCGGATGGGGAGGCAGAGAGTGCTGAAAGGTGGCACAGGGCCACATACCCTCTGCAGCCTCCTGCTATGGCTCTGGGGCAGGTGGAGGGGGAAGCAGGGTTAGATGGAGGCAGATGGGGGAACTCATGCCTTCCTCCCTGTCTGCAGTTATACCCACTGCTTCTTCCCTTCCCACCCTTGCCCTCAAAGGTCAACCCCGCAAGGTTGGGTGCAGGGATCTCCTACCACCACGCAGTCCCTGCGGGAGTCACCTCTGCTGCACTGAAAACCACTGCCTGTGCCCATTCCCTCCAGCCCTGCCTACCAGCTCATCCTTTCCCCATCCAGAAAGCCCCCAACTTCACTGCGGAATGAGCCCTGGCCCCTCGATGGATGGCGGGAACAGTCATCACAGGATGGGAGCTCAATGTTTCTAGCTGTGCAGGGAGACTGCTGCAGGCAGCTGCCACAAGAGAGGCTGTTGCCTCCAAAGAGCCTTGTCCCCAAGAGCCAGAGCAGGGAGGGGTGTACCACGTGCACCAAGGGGCCCCCAGAACCCTGCCAGGTTGCATCCTTGGCAGAAGCCAAGGGGCACCCAGGCCTGAGGCCCCAGCTCCAGCTCACCACCGCTGGAGTCATGCTGGCATAGCTCAGCCATGTCCTCCCTCTCCCCTGAGACCCCAGGCCCACCTGCCACAGTTTCCTTGGGCGGGCAAGCACAGCTTACCTGGGGCTCTGTGCTCCGGACACACAGGAACCCCAGGGAAGTGCAAGGTCTTCAGCAAGGTCCTGTCCCCCATAGCACCGTACACACTCACCGCCGAAACTTGGGGCTCCTGGGCAGGGGACTGCTCAGCAGCCCCCCTGTGCCCACTCTCCTCTAGCTCAGCCAGTGCCAGCAGTTCTGCATTGTCCTGATGGCTGCTCTCCCCTCTCCTGGCTGTGCCCAGCGGCTTGGTGCTGCCCTCACCAAGGCTTTCCCCACTCCCAGTAAGGGCTGGTGTTTCAGCATTGTCCCTCTGGATACTTTTCGCATCCCCAGGCACAGTGCAGGGCTCGTTGCCATCCCTCCGGCTGCTCTGCACATTCCCAGCCAGTGTCGCGGCTGGATGGGAGCAAAGGTACTGTTCAGGAAGGAGCTGCCCACATCCCAGGCTCTCCAGAGTAGCCACCCCAGAACACGGGAATAGTGCTTCACCTTCGATCTCCTCAGCCCGCAGCTTACGGATGGCAGCTCGGATCACCTTGCGCTCCTCGTACTCACCCGCTGCCCGCAGCTGCAAGAGGGAAGGACCCGTGAGAAAGGCAGGGTCAGCCCCAGCGCAGGGTCCATCCTGGCATGCAGTCTGCCCCAGCACATGGTCACTCACCAGTTTTGTCAGCTCCTCCACGCTGGTGATTGTTTCGAGCTCCTGGGACAAGGCGGCCAGGGCTGCCTGCTGCTCCTCCTCCAGGTGCTGAGACCTGAGCAGGGCAAGAGTGGCAGCCAGACAGAAGCTGGCGTGGGCACTTGGGAGCAAAGTCCCCTCGTGGGCAGCTGGCAGATCCAGGCAATGGGCCCCAACATGTGCCAAGCTGCTCGGAGCCAGGCTGCTCCCACCTTCAAGCTCACCCAAATCCGTGCCAGCCACAGTGAGGCCAGGCACCGCAGCCCCCATCTCCCAGGGCAGAGGCAGTGGGTGACCCCGGCTCCCCACTGGACTCACCGTGGCCAGTTCTCCTTGTCGTCCTGTCTGTGGCTGCCGCGCTCTGGGCGGAAGCGCTTGGATGCCAGCGCCTCCTCGTCTCGCTCCAGCTCCTGCCGCTGCAGCTCCCGGATGGCCGAACGGATGCGGCGCCGCTCAGCCAGGTCCAGCGTGGCCTCGAGCTGCATGCACACGGCAGGGCTCAGCACCGGCTCTGACCACTGAGCCCCTTTCTCAGCCCTGGTGCCACCCTCTGCCGTGCTGCCATGGGCTGCCCACGCTCCAGACAAAGGAGCTGTCTGTCTGTGGTGCCCACGTGCCCAGTGCATGCTGCCCAACACTGCCAGGCCCTGTGGGGAGCGGGCATGGCCCCCCCGGGGCAGGATGCTGGGATCAGCCGTGGCAAGGAGGGGCTGCCAGGGTGGCACTGAGACCTCCAGCATGTGAGGGGCAAAGAGATGGGCAAGTGAAATGAACACCCACCAGTGGTCCCTGCAGCCCCCAAGGGTTGGTGTCCTGCAGCTCTGCCCCCTCCCAGTGCCATCAGCTCTGGAACGAGCTCTCCCATTCATGCCAGCCCCTTCAGCAGCTGAGGGACAGCAGAGCCTGTTTTCCTCCCATCCCCATGGTCCCCAGGACGTGTTGGTTGGGAGGGTCCTAGCACTCCATCGAGGGCTCCTCCTAGCCCCCTGCAGCCCTCCCCATCCTCATTCAGTGCTAGAGGATGGCAGGTGGCTCTTGGAGACAAACTCATAAGTGGGATTTGTCCTAAATCAAAGTCCAGTCCTCTATGTGTGGGAAGCAGGGCCACAACTCCCCTTCAGATGCCCCTGATGAACATCTCACAGGTGCTCCGGGTGCTCCTTAGCCCACCCAAGGGCAGGACCTGGCACCCAGTGTTGTTTTTCCTCTTTCAGTCCAGCCCTGCTACCAGCCCCAGTTCTTTCAGGAGGCTGTGCATAGCCCCCATCATGATGTTGAAGGGGCAGAAGGCAGCCAGATCTGCAGGGAAAAGCCAGCCAGGCCTTGCTATCCTCCCACTGACCCGATGCTGGGAACCTGGGAGGTGATTTCCCATGGAACTCATGAAAAATAAACCCCATGGCCCATAGCAGCTGCTGTCAGCGTCAAGCCTCAGCACACTGGGAGCAGCCACAGCTATGCCACAGGACAAGAGCGTCAGTCCCCTCCCTTCCTGTCCCACAGGCCATTAACAGGCCACCCATCCGGGCTCTTCAGGTTCTGCTGCAGCAGGGATCCAGGGTTGGTCCCTCAGTTGGACCCAAGCTGAGCCACATGGAGGGCCCCAAACCACCGCCTGTACACAGACCCCCCTGCAGAGCCCCTGAGAAGCCATGGGACTTTGCCCTCCCTGCTCAGAGGCTGGGGATCAGGGAGGGTATTCTTATCCTAATGAAGCCAGCAGGCACAGAACAGGCACAGAGATGCCATGTGCCACCCCAGCAGCAGCCAAAACTGTAGTACTGCCACCCATCAAGGCCCAACTGGGAGCATTATCCTTTCCCAGCTGGTAAGATGCTGGTGGCTGGAACCATCAACTCCCAGGGCAGACCAATGCTGAAAACACATATAATCTCTGGGGGAGCTGCCTGGACCAAGGTTGCTCCCTCCCTCCCACTCCAGCAGCCCCCGCCATGCCAGCTGGCAGTGCCATCCCTTCCAGCTGGAGCCTACAGCCCCCGGGCTCTTGTCCAGAGCAGGCATCTCCACCAGCACAAGGGCTGGGAAGAACAGGAGCCACTGTGCCACCAGGGCAGGGGGTTGTTGGAGAGGAAACCAGCCCCTCCATCCTCACGGGCCTCTCATTTCCCATCTGTCCTGGATGGCTGCCAGCACCCTGGGGATGCTGCTGCAGCAGGCACACTACTGCCAGGACAAAGGCACCGAGACACAGCCTCTCCCCAGCTTGTCCAACAGCAATGGTGGCCACCCTGGCCAGCCGGGAAGCTCAGCTCTCCTCGCATGGGGCAGCGTCGATGGGCTAGGAAGTGGTGGAACCATGTCCAGTTCCAAACAAGGCACTGGAGGCAGAGCTCCAGGGCAAGGACGAGGCAAAGACGGCTCTCCCTCCAGTCATCCAAAGGCTTTGAGGACAGGAAAACAGTCCTCAACCGCACACTGCGTGACCAATGCCCCGGCCCTTCCCTAAATAAGCTGCTGGCAGTGAGTGGCTTGGCCCCAGCAGCTGGGTCAGGGCAATAGGGGAGGTGGTGGGGGTGGGGGAAGAAGAGGGGTGTGCACAGCAGCTGCAGAAGCACAGAGTGCCAGGAAGAGGGGGACACAATGGAATACCAGCCCTGCACACCCTGGTGCAGGGAACACACTGGCACCCATGTGTGCTGTGAGACACCCATCTGCCAGCTCTGGGATCTGCCCTGTCCAGGAGGCTCCAGCTGGGACTTGACGTGCACCCTGGTCTCGAAAAGCTTCTGTCCATGGGACAAATGGCAGCAGGGCAGGAGAAAATGCCTTGTGCCATGTCAGCAGGGAGCTGGGATGAGGCAAATGAGTAGCTTTGGTAGCTCCGTGGCGGGGGAAAGCATGCCAGAAACCACAAGGCTGGGAAGGGACCAAGGGGCCCAGTCCTGCCAGCACAGGCAAGCTCAGGGATCGGCACATGCCAGGGCCCCACAGGCCCTGCCCAGCCACCAGCAAATTAATGGTTCTGAGCAAACACCCACCTCAGCACACAGAGCGGCTTTGTGAAAAGGCACTGGCATGGCACCCATGGGCTGCTTCCTCACTGGCACCCAAAACAGTGGCACTCAGAGCCCTGGCACAGCAGGCATCTCTTCCAGGAGGGCTGCCATTAGCCCTGCTCTCTGGAGTGCCTGAGCACACAGCACTTGGGAAGCTGAACCCTGGCCACAGGGAAACCTCTCTAGGGACAGTAGTTGGCCACATTGAGCACCTTCTGCAGCCCCAAGGTTCACTGTCACCCTTGGAAGGAGCCATGGGGAGCGTGGCTGCCTCTGGGCAGAGGAAAGCAGAAAGGACACTGGGTAACAGATGTGGCAGGGATGCAGTGCTCCTCAGGGTCACTGAAGCCTTTGCCAAAGGCTGCTGGGTGTAAGAAGGGGACCTCATGGCAGTGACCTTCATAGCTCAAGCCTGCCCTGCTTCTGCCCCCAAGGGGCTTTGCAACCTCACTAACTAACCAGACTGAGATTTGGAGGGGCTGGGAGAGGGGAGTATTCCCTAGCCCAAGGTCAGCAGCCCACAGCCTGGAGGTCAGCACAGCCCTGAGCGCTCAAACAACCCCCTGTTTCCAGACATCCACCTAAGGGCCACCCTGCAGCAGCACACACCCCATCCTCCACAGCTCCCTCCCCAGGCTCCTCCAAGCCCTTAGTCACTTTTATGTTGCCCCACGGGTTGATCCCAACTGGCTTCTCTGGGTGTGGGGTACAAGTGGGCAGCTGGAGAGGGACCCATGTGGATGCCTACGGCAAGAGTTGGGAGGCAAACGGTCCCCAGCAGCTCCCAGCCCAGCCAGCACAAGGGTGAGGGGGCTGCAGGGATTGGCTCATGTCCTCTATCCTCCTTCTTTCAGTATCCCTGGGGACATCAGAGGCTGCTGCCAAGGTGTCACTTGCTGGGAGAAAGAAGGAAAGCAAGGCAGAGTGGAGGGCTTGTGAGGGCAGAGGAGCAGGGAGAAAGCGGTGGGAAAGGCAGTTTTCCCTTATATGGACTAATCCTCTTCCAGCTGAGTGGAGCCAAAAACATAATCAGAAAAAAAAATTCCTTCCCTGCCTCATGTCAGCCCAGAGCAGGCTTTCCCCAGACTGTGCCGCACAGCACAGGGAGACCTGGGTCACAAGCAGGGTAGTCTCAGAAGGCAAAGGCCCAGTGGGTCAAAGAAAAAGCCCAGAGAGAAGCAGTGCTTGCTGTACCTCCCTAGACTGGCCGGAGACCCGGCACCCATTACCACTCCTGGGGCTCCATTTCAGCCCGGAGACCCCAGCTAGGACATGGCAGAGCTGTAGCATTGGCAGGATGGGGAGAAACCCAAACCACCCATCCCCACACCTCCGGAGGGATGATCTGTCGACCCCAACATCATCCCACGAGGAGCAGTGGGCTCCTGAGTCCACGAGCCACGGGTAGGTCTACCTGTCGTCACCCAGAGCTGGCTGAGGGTGGCACAGCAGGAGGCTCGGCCGGGGGCAGCCCCCGTGCCGACCTACAGCACAGCTCCCCCTTCCCGCCGGCATCCCAACTCTTTCCTGTTCCCGCAGACTGGCCTTCCTGGCTGACTCAGTTTCCTGCCGTGACCATTCCCCAGCACTGGCCCGGGCCACCCTGGCTCAGCCTCCGGGGCAGCTAGCACAGCCCAGCCCCGGGCCGGGGATCCCTGGGGGTCCCCGAAGCCGGCCAGGACGTTGTAGGGGCTTCCCGGGACACTAGCCCCGGCTGAGCAGGTCGCAGCCCAGAACCCTGAGTTCCGCCTATGGGACACGCGGGCCCTCCTCCCCCATAGCCCATCGCCCGCAGCAGGGCCCTGCTCCGGCTCTGGCTCCCGGGGCAGTGCCCGGCCGGTGCTCTAGTAGCCGCCGCGCAGGAGGGGATGGGATGCCCGGCCATGCGGGCAGAGCCCGGGAGGTGCGCCTGGCACCGCGCCAGCCCCGGGCAGAGCAGGAGCCCGCACCGGGAGAGCGGGGAGCAAGGAACCTAGCCAGCAGCAGGGAACGGTTTCCCGGGATCCGCCAGCCGAGGAGATGGAGCTGGGATAGGCGGTACGCGGTGCGAGCAAAGAGCCAAGCGCGGCGAGAGCGGTGGGGCCAGAGTCACCGGGGCAGTGCGAGGGCTCGTGCTGGAGCTCACTTGGGTTCAGACCCCGGCCCGAGCCAGAGCGGGCCCCTCCGGGTGCTGCCGCCCCGGGACCCCCACCGCTTACAGTCACTCCCAGACACGGGCTCCGGAATGCCCCGGCCGAGCGGCAGACCCACGGCCCGCCCGGTCCCGCTCTGCCCGCGCCTGGGACAGCCTACCCCGGCCTGGGGGGCTCAGGGAGCCGAGATACCCCCAGGCACGCACCGATCGGCCCCCAGAGCCGCCGCGAGCGCGCACCGTGCCCTGGTCCTCCCGCCGCGGGACTCACCAGCTTCCGCAGCGCTCCCTCGTCCATCCCGAGGAGGCTCTCCTGGGACATCCCGCCCGCCAGGCCCGCGCTGCTGCGGCCGGGGCTCAGCGGCGACCGAGACAACAAAGGGCGTCCGGGGCAGCGCGGCCCCGCGCTTGGCTCGGCTGCGCTCCCGCCCGGCCCCACTCCGTTGCCTCCCGGTCCGGCCCGCTTCGGCTCGACTCGGCTCCGTTCCCGCCCGCGCTCCTGGCAGCGCCGCAGCCCCGCTGCTTCCCACCGCCCCGCCCCGCCGCCGTTGGCCCGGCCCCGCCCCGCCGGAGAGGGGGGGTCCCGGTGCCCGGCCCGGCCCGGCCCAGGCCTGTGTGCGGAGCCGAGCCGCCGTGCCATGCCCCGAGGCTCCGGGCTCCCTTCTGTCCCGGTCTCCACGCCGGTGCCGGGGAACTCGGGTCTGGCCCGCCTGCGGTGGCACACCCGCTACGGATGTATCGCTGCCCGCAGAGCGTCCCCTCGCCCAGCCCGGACCGGCTGCAGTCCGGGCGCGGGGACTTCCCGCCCACAGAAGCTGCTGCACCCCTGGCTGATGGGATGCGGGACAGAGAGTCACCAGCACCTCCTGCCCGGGGGTTCACACCGTGGGGTGCCCCTGCATGCTCTGGAGGACTATTTGAGCTTCTCCCTGATATCCCCCAGGATTAATGTCCAGGGCACTCTCAGAGCCCCCCACCTGCCAGGGGTCCCTGGGGATGTGTTGCCCCACAGTGCTCGTTCCAGCTCAGAAGGTGCTTGTGGTATCCTTGTCCTCCCATCCTAGACGGCAGTGCCAGGACAGACAAGCCCGGGTGTCGGACTATCAGGAGGATCCCATGGAACCCCAAGCTGCAGCCCTGCTCGGCAGAGGACAGGCTTTGTTGCATTTAATCTTGTTTCTGGGCAAAGGCCAGAAGTATTCACTGGAGAGGACTAAGCTCCTGCTGTCACCCAGAGGTGCTGTGAGTTCTGCAAAGCAGACAACTGCCAGGTGCTGCTCCCTGCCCTGACCGGCAGAGACCAAGGGACTTTCCTCAGAGCAGGTCACAGGGATTCAGTTCACTGCTCCTCTGGGAGTTCCCAGCAACCTGCGGAGATGCATGAGATGGAGCAGGACCACATCATCCCCTGACACAGGAAGGACCCAGAAAGGCGAGAAAGATGGGGTGTGGTGGAGATACCTTGAAGGTTTCCATATTGAGAGTGTTGTTGGTTCAGATATCTCACTCCACACTGTTTGACAGTGTGGGTCTTCAGCTGTACTGGAGTCCCAGAGCCCTCTGCTCCCCTTGGCTCCTCAGCAGCTCTCCACTCTTCAGCCCTGAGCAGCATCAGACTCCACTGGAGCATGGCAGCCCATTCCCAAGCAACTGAGCTAAAGCCATCCCCCTCCAAGCACTGTGCCCCCCCACACAACGCCACTCTCTGCCAGCCTCAGCAGCAACCTCATTTCACTTTCTGGATGAGCCCTGTGCTGGTTTGGGGTCTGCCCCGCCTGCAGCTCTGCTGTCACATAGCCCCTCTGGGAGCAGGCACCAGCACACTCAGAGGTCTGCATCCCCTGCAGCTCTGCTGTCACATGGGAGCAGGCACCGGCACATACCCAGCTCCTGGTCATCAGGCAGCATAGCTGGCAGCAGCTCTCCTGCCTTTGGAGTGTGGGGGGGACCCCACTGCCAACCTTGAGCTAGTGGAGGGGCATCAAGTTTGTTTCCCAGCCCCTCGCCCAGCAGCAGCACTGGGCCTTCCTACACGGAGCACCCAGCCACAGAAGCATGCTGAGCTGTGTGGATAAAGCAGTCTTGGGTGCTGGGTGCACAGCTTTCGGCACTTGCAGTAGCACTCATCTTGCCTCTGTTCCCACAGGTCTCCAACATGCCTGGTTCCATTCCCCCCAGATAGTGACCCTGTCACATCCTCAGTGACCTACTGCCAAGTGCCAGTGCAGCAGGGAGCCCCCAGCCCTGCTGCACCCACACAGCACCCCTGGGGCTCCCCGGGGGTAAGGTGGGCATGCAGCCAGTCAAGCACAGACTCCAAGCAGACCTTATTCCACGTGGCGCAGCAAGGAGAGATTTACAAACCCCTCAGAGAGACCAGGGGCTCTGGCTCCAGGCCTGGCTCTGGGAGGACTGTGGGTGGCTGCCCAGTGCATTGGCATGGGGCAGGTGAGTGGGTGATCTCACTGGCTTGCAGCAACCACAGGTGCTGTTGTGTGTTCTGTGCCAGCACAGGGGGGCACATCATCCAGTAGATGGGATGAACCTGCACCAGGCCTGGGTGAGTGCACAGGTCCTAGAGGCTTCCCCAGCCAGGGACCCAGTGCAGCAAGGGGAGGAGGGGCAAGAGTCCTTTGGGTTCCCTTTGGAGATGCTAAACATAATGTCAAATACCGATTATGGAATTTTATTGTGCAAGCATGTGTCTGAAACCGGTCAGGACACCTGTCTGACTCAAGGGTAGGGACCTGACTGTAGTGCCAGGCAGGGAGAATTCAATCTCCTTTGAGGCACGGCCCTTCCCCTGGGCACAGCAGCAGAGTGCAGGGCAGGCATTACCCTGCTGTCGTGGCAGCACAGACCCACCAGCAGCGCAGGGCCGCAGAGGCTGCTGGAGCCTGGCAGCAGGCAGAGAGGAGCATCCTGGGCCCCCTTTCTTCCCTTCTAGAGCTTTCATGGCCTCATGCCTCCTCTCCTGGGAACTTCTGACACCCACAGACCCGTGTCCATCCCACTGTCCCCACATCCAACAGTTTGTGACCGCTCCTGAAGTCACAAGTTGGCTGGACCTAGCTGGCCTCACTCCCAGAGGAAGCCTGGGAGGTGAGACTTGTCACCCTGAGAAGATGCTTGGGCCAGGCAACCATTCCTGGCTGACAAAAGCAGCTGGATGAGCTCAGGGAGGAGGAGGAGAAAGAGGAGGGAGAGAAGAAGGAGGATAGCTCTTGGCTTCACTGCACTGTGCTGTTCACTCGTGGCCCACACACGTGAAGCCTGATGCCACCACTCCTCTGTGTGTTGACACCAGGGCAGCTCCTACAGAGCATCATGCTATTATCAACAGTGACATCATGGTGGCTGAGTAGTCACCAGCTCCCTGAGACTGCAGGGGAAGTTGGTCTCTCTGTGCCTCCTCCTCCTCTCCCTCCTAGGGATTGCAGCCTTGGGTGTGAGGATGTGTGAAGATCCTCCTGGATACTAGGTCCCTGGGCACTATGCAGCTTGGTTAGTGCAGAAGCTGGCATGAAGACAGGCCAGAGCAGCAGGACCTGGGGTGGATGTAGGGCTGTCCCCCCTCAGAGTAACAGCTGGACCTGCGCATGGGCGCACCCCACAGAGATGAGGCAGGACAAGGGATGGGTGAAGGGCTGCCCTCAGGTGTGGATGGAGGCTGGGCAAGGGAGAGTGGCCTGGGTGACGCATGGGAAGGTGTCTGTGAAGCAGTGGGACACACAGCACAGCCAGAGGTGGGAGGGCAGTAGCATGGCAGCTCTGCTGCAGCTAGGCCAGCCACAGGGACCATCTGCCTGCTCAGTAGTGCCACTTGCTTAGGACAGGGCACTTATGCACAAACACATGTCCCCATTTCTCAGGCGTGACTCACATCCTTCTGAGAGCCAGGGTAGGATCAGGTGTGATGGATTCCTCATATCCTGCTGCTGGCAGGGGCACTGGGCAGCCTCCTGACTGCCCTGGGGTGCTGCATCACCAGAAACAGGGAGGAGCTGTGTGATAAGGAAGGTCCCGCTTTTGGGGTGCCACACTACCCAAGGAGGAGCAGTGCTGCTGCGGGTATTGAGGGCTGCAGTTGACATACCTGGCTGGCCCGGACAGGGACCAGCACGTGCAAAGTACACACTGCTTCCCTATGAGCTAGAAGCAATTTGCCCCATGTGCGGATCTCCTGGGCTGGATCTCTGCTGTGCCTCTCTACCTGCATACCGAAAGAGAATGGGCAGGTCTGTCCATCTGTCTCCAGGCTCTAGTCTGTTGCTCATGCTGCCTGAGGTGTGGGTGCCCCAGCTGAGGCCAGGTGTGTGTGACAGCGGCTGCAGCATGGGCACACTGAGGATCAGGGCACAGCCACTTCTTGCTGTGCCAGGGGCCCAACTGGCACAGGAGCTATGCTGGCAAGTCTCTGGGGGTTCAGCCTGCACAGGGCACACACCTGCACTCCTGGTGGAGCCTCTCTAAAGGGTAGGTCCACACACGAGGTGCTGGGTGAGCACCCTCCCTGCCCATGCCCACCCCAGTCCAGCTCACCTCTTGCTGCGGGGCTGCAGCAGTGGGGCACTGAGCCCCACCACAGCTTTGCTTGGTAGCAGTTAAACCCCAGATAAGTGAATTCATTTCCCTCTGCTCACCTTTGGCCTCTGTCCCATGCAGAGTTCCCCAGGGATCCTGTGAAACAAGCACTATCTGTCCCACTGCCTGCCCTGCCACAGGAGACAGCAATGGGGACTGCATGGACCCCTCTGCCAGGGTCTGTCCTGAGGGAGCCTGGATCTGCTTCTGCTGCAGTGCCTCTGACACTGCCTGTTCCTCCCTGGGCACCTCTTGGTCATGAATGCACATTGCTTGTGCCCCCAGGAAGGAGTGGAGAGTGAAACACAGTCAGTAACCAGCACTGTGGGAACCCAGCAACCCATGGCGCTGCACAGCACCCTGCAGCACAGGATGCAGCCACAGGCAGGACACTTGTGTCCGCCAGGAGCAGAGGGAGCCCGGAGACAGAGGCTGCTGTGGAGCTAGCATCTGCTCAGGACATGGCCCTCCAGGCTGCAACCTGCTCCCTGGCAGTGGCCCTGGGGAACTGGAGTGCTTGAAATGGTCAGGACCTTGGTGTCAGCATCTCCAGAGACCACAGGGCTGCCAGCCTGCGAGGAAGAATGGGAACCTCCTTTCTGCACTGTATGCTGGCATTTCCAGATGGATCTGCCCATGGCAACACGTGTGCCCAGGTTGAGCACATGGCCCCTGTCCTGCTGCACAGCCGCTGCCACTAGTGCCTGCAGAGACATTCTGTGGTGTCCGAGCTTCCCACAGAGCTGTGCCCTTGTTCAGCTGGCACTGCTGGGCTGCAGAGTTCCCCTCCAGCCTGCCCAGACCTCCAAATATCCCTTGTCTGACTCTCCACCTTCCTACAATGGGTTGTACTCACAAAGCGTGCTGACCCCTAGGGGTCTGACCCGGCTGTGCTCTTCAGCTGGAGCAGCGTTAGGAACCACGCCCTAGGGGACCACAGCTCCTGGCCATCGAAGAAACTCCACCTGGAGCTGAAGGGAAATACCTAGTGCTTTCAGAACAGAGGGAGGCTCCAGCTCAGCCACAGCTCTGGGAGCTCACATGAAGTCCTGGCTGTGTGTGACAACAAGGGAGGCTGCTTCAGTATTTCCACAGACAGGACATTCCTGAGAGGTGACCCAATAGCACTTCCCCCCTCCTGCCTTTCCAATTTATTTGTCACACTGAGTGAACACAACTATTTCTTCTCTTTTTGAGACACCTCTAAAGCCTATAAATCACAATGTTGAGATCTGCTGTGGCCAAGAAAGGAAGGGTTTGGAAAAAGGACATGCATTTAGGAAAGATGCAATTCCTGGTGACTTACCCCTAAACCCTAGGCTCCAGACACCTCCAAATATTGCTCAGCCTGGAGAAGAGAAGGCTCTGGGGAGACCTCATTGCAGCCTTGCAGTACTTAAAGGGGGCGGATTGTGATAGGACAAGGGGGAATGGTTTTAAACTGACAGTGGAGAGATTTAGATTAGGTTAGATGTTAGGAAGAAATTCTCCCCTGTGAGGGTGGTGAGGCCCTGGTACAGGTTGCCCAGCGAAGCTGTGGCTGCCCCATCCCTGGAAGAGTTCAAGGCCAGGCTGGACGGGGCTTGGGAGCAACCTGGTCTAGTGGAAGGTGTCCCTGCCCATGGCAGGGGCTGAACGAGATGAGCTTGAGGTCCCTTCCTGCTGAATCATTCTATTACTCTGTGAAACATGACACTTCCAGGGCTTTCCCAGAAGACCAAAGTAGCCATCTGCATCTCCAAGGACCCTGCCTGTCAGTTAGGGGTTTTTGGCCACCAGGATGCTAGGGGGCAGCCAAGGAATTGGTTTTCAGACTGCCCTAAAAATGGCTTCATTCATAAGCTGTGTGGCAAGAGCAGGATGACTCTTCTTGCAGGGAGGGGTTTGGGAAAGGTCCTCCAGGTCACTAGGACTAGAGAAACCAAAGTGGCACTGCTGTACCACAAGCAAGGCCGAACAGTCCTGGGCAGAGTTCGTCAAACCCCCTGGGCTGTCCAGGTCCTCTCTGCAGCCTTGTGCCGAGGCAAACGGACTGCTCCTCACAGAGCCGCAACACTGTGTGCATGGAGGGAGATGCAACCCCAAGTGCAGGGTCTCGCACAGCCCACGCTTGTAGGCTGGCTTTGGGCAGCCCTGGCTACAGACACAGCTTCTCCTCCAGGACTGGGCAGCTGGGGACAAACCTGCCTCAGCACTTAGAAGTTGCTCTCTTGTGGGTCCCTGGCAGCATGGAAACAGCATCAAAGGCACCAGTGCCACATGGCTCCAAGAAGCCTGGAATGTTATGGAGCACCTGTACAAGACCAGACCTGTTATTTGCCAATAAGCCAAATCACGCGCTGACAAAGGGCAGTTGGTCGGGTGTGCTGCCCCAAGTGGGTCACATCCTGCCACCTGGTGCAAGCCTGGCTGTGTGTCACACCTCCAGGCTTCCTGCAGCTCACGGTCAGTGACGGCTAACCCATGCTCCAGGACTACCATGTCCTTATAGGCCAAGAGGATGAGCTTTGATCTGCTGCTCTCTGGTGACAGCTCTGGTCGCCTCTGCACCTGTCCCAGGCAGGGGCCCTTCTGTCTCATTCACCATGTGAACTATTTCAAGACCGGGCTCTTTTCTGAACATATTTTGTCCTTATATTCACTTGATTCTCCACTAGGACAGTCATAAGGAATTAAGAAAACTTGGTGAAATATTCCTGAATGTGTTCTTCAGCGCTTCTCCTCCCCAGGACCATCCTTTCCCTTGCCCACAGCTCTATGCTATATTTTCTTGCACTACCTGAGTCTCACAGGCTCACCATGACAAAGTATTTCTTGACAATGCTGCACCTTCTGTGTGCAAAACATCAAATGCTTTCCTACCTGCAATAAACCTCACTAGTTACTGTTCTCTTCCGTTATTTTTATAGCTGTTCATAGACTTTTCTCTGATGCAGAGATGGTTGGACTACCAACATCCTTCTTCTATTCCCTCCTTGCTTTGCACAAGCTCAGATATGAAAGCTGTAGACTGGAGACCGTCTGCATAGGGAGCGATAGTCTCATGAGAGGGTTGGCTTTGCTTCTTCTTGTCTTCTTGTCTAGACAGCTTATGTAAGAAAGAACTGAACAGCCGTCTGGTCAGGAGTCTTCCCTGCTGAGCTGTGACTCTGCCAAGTCTTGCACTGGACTCCTAGTCCTTGCTGCTATGCCTAGTATACTGCAGGCAGGCTGAGCTGTTGCATTAAAATGCCCTGTCCACCCACAATGAGATTGCTAGTACTCCATTCAGTGTTTTACATGTGGTCTCCAATTCACTTTGAATATGGAAGATTAATTTATCCACTGCAAAGCCAGTATGAACAGGTCCTTATCCTGCAGCAAATGCTCCCCACCAGCATCTCGTGTTGCTCTGTTGGCTTCCTGTGATGTACTTTCCTACTCTTTTCTGGAGGTCATTCGTGTTCAGTCCCAACTTTGGTAACTGAACTAGGGTCACCTGCAGCTCCAGTATGTGTGGAGGTCACAAACCAGCACTTTGCTCCTTGTAACCCAGCTGACAGCTGCGCCCTAATCCAGCTATTGCCTTCCATGATATTCCTTCTCCCTCTTCAGGGGTATGATGGCATGATGGCATACACAGAAATCTTAAAATAAACTTTCACAAAAACTCTGACATTTCTCGCAAGTCATGCCCACATTTGGAGGACCCTCAGGCTGTGCCTGGTCCCTTGAGAAGCTGCTCTGCCTGCCACCCAATCCATGCCCCATTCCTGTCCCCACTCCAGCAGTTGTCATGCAGAACACAACAAACAGCTGCCAGAAAGTAAAACCTCCCAATCCCCTCTCAGTGTTTACATTTTTTTCTTACACACCCACACACCTTTGCCAGCCTGCAAATCATCAGGTTGCTGTTACAACGCTCTTTCTCTTCTCCCAGTATCTGTTAAGATGTTTCCTGGCCCTGGGTACACATGGTAAAGTGAACCAGCAAAATGATGAAGGATATCACCAACATTCACTGAGACCATAAAATGGATCAAAGACTCCGGCTGATGTTACAAAAACTCCTCACAATTCTTAAGATGCTCCTGCTGAAGACTTCCCAACCCACCCCATGGAAACACAGCAGGTACTGTCAGACTGGTCGCTGAAGAAACAGCACAGAACACACACTTCTATAACTGCCAAACTATAGTTTGGGTCCTGCCAGAAGCAAAAAAAAGGAGGCAACTAGTCTCACCAACTACCATGTGCAATGGGGACCACTGCTCCAGGTCCCCTTAACAACTACATCCTATGCCTCCCCTGGTGGCTCAGAGAAGGACATGACCCCTCAGAGGCAGCAGGGACCTCTAGCTGGTTCAAAACTCATCAGCTATAGTTCAACACCAGGCTGGGGTGGCTCCCAGCCAAACGTGCTTCCCTGTGCTGGGCAGAACTTGCACCAACACGCTGCAGGCATTGCTCCTACCCCTGAACCCTATGGCCTCCAGTCCCTGCATTTTTCTCCTTGCTTCAGGGAAGCGCTTGCTCAAGAGACATCCATCTCCTATCAGTTATCAGCATCCGAAAAGCAAGCTGTGCTTCACCTGTCTGCATACAAGAGCCGGTGCCTGCTTGTTCCAACAATAACAGCCCAGCAGTCTGACCCCAGCCCTGCCACAGACTCAGGTGAGGGGGAGATCAGGGCCAGTCCCCTGTATGCTACAATGGCAGTCGTGCCAAGATGCGGCCCTCAGTGGGGGCTCACACCCCTCTCTGCCTCATGGATCTCTGGACTGTGAACCCAGCAGACATCTGTGAATACTGCAGAGCCCTGGGTGCAGGGCAGGACATTTCTCCACAGCAGGACCACGTAGTGGGCCTGAAACCCTTTCAGCACTATGAAAATGGTGACACCTTTGGCATCCAGAGAGAAGGCAAGCTGTTCCACAGGCAGAGGCTTTTGAGAGCCTTGGGGAGGAGCTGGCAGGGATGAGGTCCAGATGTGGCACACAGCCCACACTGCCTGCTCCCCACCACACCGTGTGCTCTGGGGGCCCCACGAGCTGAGATCACACAGCCTCTGTTGCAAGGGCTACCCCTTCCTTGCAAGTGCCCCCTTCCCTGCACAGCTGACGCAGGGGGGCAGGGAGTCTTGGCTTCTGCCCCCATTCTCTTCCCATGTGTGTTCTTCCATATTCCTCATTTTCAGTGGGTCTTTCAGATGAAAAGCTTTTTCCAGGATTAACCAAGGATAGATTGTCTTTTCTCCCCCTTTCTATATCAGTGGTTGGATTAAGGCCTTAGTTCATGTAAACAGAGGGCAGAGCAGAGGCAAGCCCTCGTCATGGCCAGAGCCTGAACGACATAATCAGCAAAGAATTAAATCTCAGTGAAGTGGGGGAAGGAAGTACTGTCCTAGAGCAAAATATTTAGATTCTCTGGAATATTGTCCAATTACAATATTTTTCTTCAAATAAAACATTTATAAGAACACTGAAATAAATATTTGAGAACACTATATACCAAAGCCCTGAGTCATTCCTTATGCAAAACCGTTCCCTCATTTTTCAGGCAGCTTCCCCATGTAGGGTTTGGAGCTGGGATGACTTCTGGCGGCACTGAAGTGCACTGACAGGTCTGGTGGCACATGTCCCTGCTGCCTAGAATAGAGCAGGGTCACCTCCTGGTCCCGGCAACATCACCTCCCAGTTTGAACCAAATGCCTGGGTGTGTTGTAGTGTGAGATGTGTTGCCTTGATTTCAAAGACTCTGCAAGAAGCAGCCTGGAGAAGGGCCTGTGGGCAGCTCTTCCTGGGAGGAGGGAGAGGGCACTTTGTGACATTCCTCCTTCTTTTAGTCCTTCTGTGTGGAGGACTGCAGAAGGATGTGGACACAAATGAGATTCCTTAGAAGGCCTTTTCTGAGATTCTGATGAACTGAGATGCTAATTTAAGGCACACTCACTGCTATCATGTCAGAGGACTTGTTCTGTGGTGCTGGGGGCCGCATCCCACCACCCTGGCTGCAGAAGCAAGGCATATCCACTCATATGGCCACAACAGACTTGACGTCCTACTCCTGATTGCACCCAAGTTGATGCCCACCCTGGCCCTAAACAGCCCCAATCACATGCTTTGCCCTCTATTTTGTTGCCATTTCCCCTACCATATGAACAACCTACCCCAGTTATTTCCCTCTCAGGCTCGAGTTTTGTGGATTTGGCATCTTTGTTCAGTGATTACAGCCTTGGTGAGTGATTCCAGTCAGACAGCACTGCTGACACTACCTCTCACCCTTTTGTCTGACTGTTTCTTGCTGTTTGCTCAGCCCTGGGTCAGGGCTAGCCCTGCTTTGGCCTGGCAGTCATCCCTCCATTTAACCTCAGCCCTGGGCCAGACATCTGCCTGCAATTTTGCACTATTGTCATTAGTGCTAGTATTTCCTACATTTCAGCCACTGACGCGGCTGCTGCAACATCGAAACTGACTTTCAGCACAAGCTGGAGTCTCTCTTCACTGGCTTTCACATACCCACGATCCCACATGCCTGTAGGAAACGTGTCACCACCACATCCCTTGTGAGCCTATGAATACTTTGCTCTTCCTTAAGTCAGGTTAGGTGGGGAGGGGGCGGAGAAATAGTTTGGGAGAGGCACACAGGCAAAGCCACTTTTACAGAACAAAGCTCTTTGTCTTCTTAAAATATTTAGGCTCATGTGAGAAAAGAACATGTATTACGTGGATCACCAGTGCAAGACAAAGAAGGGGAGGTCAGGATGTATTGAGCAAGCATGATGACATCTCCATACATCCTCCAAACTGGACACTGATGGGATTACAGAATTTATGAGGACTGATCAAACCACCACAAGATGATCCAACTGTGCTGATAAAACCTTTTCTGAGTTTGTTTCTCTTAATGAAAATAACCATGTTTGGATTAAAGATCTGAATGATGAGAAGAAATAACTTGAGGGTGAAGTTGCTGAAAAAAATGCCACTGCCCCACATATGCATTTTCTTTGGCCTTCGAAGAACCTCCAGGCTTCCTGACAGTCTCAGCTCAGGCTAGGTACAGTCTCTGGAGCTGTGTACTGACAGAGTGTCGACAGCTTTTTGCTACGGTACTTTTGCTCCTCACACCACCTCCTTACTACTAGCCTGACCAGCTTCCTGCAAACCACTACATGCCAGGGAAGATGTTATGCATCTGTGAAGCTCCCCTCATTCTCTCTCATCAAGGCAGTTAAGCCTTTGCATTTCCAGCTTCCTGTAAGGCAGAAGGGCAGTCCAGGGTTCTGGTGCACCTTGTACCTGCCTAGTGCTAAAGATAGAGGAGATGAACACCTTTGGAGATGACAAAAGACATTTGACACATGGTGGCATTTCCAGCACATGATGGAGGAGCAGTTATCTATTGTCAGTCACCGCTGTTGATGTTTTGATGGGAAGGACCTGCAGAGCCTTGCTCCCACCCTACCACTCACCAAGCGTGCTCTGCACCAGACGCGGTGATACAGCTGTTCATCTCTTCATTCGTACCACAGATCGATCTACTTGGATGCTGCTTCCCTGAGGCACCCAGGAGGTTTCCGTAAGTTTTTCACTACAAGATCATGTTTTTGGTTGCTTGCAAGTTGCTAGACTGAAATTACTGTTGTCAGGCACATCCATTAGGCTGGGTTAAACAGACAGTCTGAACTGGACCAAACCCACAGGTAACACAGTCCACACATTTAAAATAATGAGACAGGGAAAATTATTTATTAATGAAAAGAATTAATTGTACTAGTTAGTCACCTTATTAAGAAGCCTGCACACCTTCTCATGTTGGTCGAAGCCACTAAAAATGTCATGCAGTCACAGTTCAGAGCAAGAAGCTTCTGGGCTTGGGTCCTTTTCAGCATCCCCATGGAAAACCATCCAACCTAGACCAAACTGTCAATCTCTGATAAATGATGAGTTCGTGCCATCCATAACTCTTTCAAGTTTGTCAGTTAAATTCTTGTAAGACACCACCACTGCTCCTTTTCTACCATCTTCTCATGGGTTCTTCTGCCTGTCATTCTTGCAAAGGATAGAGTGTTTTCTGCAGTAGGCCTGAGGTGGTGACTTAATGCTATAACATCTGTGACATTTTTTTCCTGTTGTTAATTCATTAATCAAACTTGGACTCAGGACAGCAGGAGCCCAACTGGCAGCGGAGGATTCTCCCCTTTCACCTTTCCACTGAAAATTTCCTGGTTCTCACTGTCTCCCTGCTCTCATGTACTCTTACACTTTCCACTCTTCTGCAAACTCATTTACAAAGTAATTTCTGACATCAAGTGTCTCATTGAGAATGGTACCTAGACTGAAACAGTGAATTTAAATCCATGGTGTGACTTTCCCTGAAGATAAAGCAGCAAGAGGTCGAGACTTGGCACTACAGAAAAGGCCTCCGAACTGTTATGCCAGTACCTACCACACGTCTTGCCTTTGAACATCTTGGTCTGCATGTCTTGTGAGGACTGACACACCAACTGATCATTCAATTACTGTTCCAGAGAAGAAGAATGGCAGGATTTAGATCTCCCAACATAGAAAAAAAGACACTTCCATGCACAGAGGTCTAACTTCATGACTCTACTACATTTATTCAGCAAACTGCTCTGCTACTTGACATGAATGATGGAGAGGCTGGGCAGACATGCTACATGGCTATGAACACAAGAAACAGGGCCGTCCCAGGTCACATAGGGAATAACTTCTTACTAAGAGAAGCCAGGAGAAAAACACTTCCTTCTAAATCCTGGACTTCAGGGTTGTGTTCCTGCATTGTATTGAGTTGACAGAGAGATGCAACTCATGCCCAAGAAAACGCAGAATGCTTTGATGAATAACGCAGGTTCTTCTCTGTGAGTGAGACCAGCACGCTCCATTTAAAGAACACTTCATGCTGTTTGAAGGCAGCGATGTATTTCATGGAGTAACTTCCCATTCTGTACAGGTAGATAATTAGGACTCATCACACAGCAGAGCTGGCATATGGCACAATATGAAGGAATGAACCGAAAAGCTGCAAGGCAACGTGATGATTTCACAGCCCGTTAAAGGAAGGTGCTTTGAAATTCTTCTATAAACTCAGGGCAATGGAAAAACTCAGTTACTGGGGCCTGTGATTGCATCCAAACTTCTTAAGAGAGGTACCAAGGTGAATGCTCAGTAGAGCAGCACCGACCTAGAACTTCAGCAGCTTCTGTCATGACATATACAGAGGACCTTGCACCCAAATGCCATTTTTTCCTTCCAGAAAAATGAAGGATAAAGGAAGGACCAGTAAGCCCCTGAGGATTACTCGTGATCTCTCAGATTTATTTTTCACTGCCTGCAGATTATTTCACTCTGACACTGAAAACCTCATTTCTACAATGCAAAGGTTTACATTTCTTCATGTGCATAAACACAGAATAAAGCCACAAACAGTTAATTTGGGAGACCTCATGAGAGTGTGGAAAAGATACTTTGCTGCACTCACGGCACTTGTCTGGTGCAGAATCTAGTACTTGCCATGGCGACTCATGCATTAAATACTGGCTTGGAAATCTGGTTTCTTAAAATATAGGGGAGACAAAGAATAATCGTTAACTCAAGGCTCACACAGGTGTAGAAGCAGTTACCTTCAACTTGCAGAACAATGGCCACATAAACAAACTATTCAACAATCTCAGGCTATGGCCTGGACTTAGTGGAAAGAGGCTTAGCAAAATGCCATGCCAGGGTAAGGACCCAGCAAACACCACATGGGACTGCACAGGAACTCTCACACCACAGTCTAGAAACACAGACTTTGACCAGTGTGGAATCAAGACTAGTTTTACAAGGGGATTTGGGGATTATTTCAGAGTAAGAAACTCAGCCTTAAGGTTAAAGAAGAGCAGTACAGTTTGCCCTAAGATCAACATGTACAGGCTGGACAAACGACCAACCCACAGGTCATTTATCATGAAAGTTATGTGCACCAGAGCAAACTGCTGCTTTCTACTGCACTGAGAGCCTTCAAGGGTGGGGGCGTACTGCCTGTGACACCTGAGCAGCCAGACTTGTTTCGCCCATTATTGTAAGAGATTTTGCAAAGATATTGCTAATACAATATATAGATACACGTAAGAGATACTGCAGAGATCCTGGTGCTGAACAGAAAGTCACGGAAATGGTTCCGGTAGCAAAAGGAAAAAAAAAAAAAGGAAGTTGCCTGTCATAACCAGTATATCTGAAAGATCTACAACTATTTAAACAAAGTTTGGGGAGAGAGTTTCCACAAAAAAGTGCTGCCCCAAAAGAGGATAAATGTGAATTTGCAGTAGGAAGACTTCCATCTCCAAAATACTGAGGAATTCAGCAGTTTGCAGCAGCAGCAGCACATAGGCCAAACAGGCCTATTATCTCTCCATCCACAGACAGAGAGGTTCCTACCAAAGCATAGCTCTGCCATGGCCAAGGCAGAGCTTTGGTGTGATCCAAATGCTGCTTTGCAAAATGTAAATTCATTTCACTACATCTTGGAACAAAATCTAGCAGCTCAGAGAGCCAGGTAACAAAGATACAATCCTTTCCAGACTTGGGCAAAAGAGATCAAAGAGCAGGAGTCAGTAGCATGCCTGAAACCTACTGCAGAACAGCTATGGAAAGTGTAAGAATTTAATTTTCATTTCACTTTTGTCAAAGAAAATAAAAAAGACGTGGAATTCACCACCACCAAACGGCGGAATGAAAATGAGCAATTTCCTGCCTGGGACTGGCAAAATGAAATGGAACTGCCAAGTACTGGTCTTCTCCCGAGGGACAGATGAAAAGGACTGGTATCCAGCTAGCCCTCCCTTGGAACAGGTCAGATCTCACAGGAGCAGCAAGAAGGTGCCCAACTGCTCTGTTCCACAGCACTGCAGTACCAGGACGATGTCGTCAACCTCTCCAGTGTCAGGAAAGGAACACTAGTTCCTCCCTGAAGGTAAGATGATGCTAAGAACAGAGATGTTTAGAGCACCTAAGAGGACAAGGCTGATGAGATGCATAAGTTCAGGTTCATGTTCCTCAGGAACATGTATCTAGGTAGCTACTTTGCCCTTACACTGATGGGATTTACATTGCTTTTGAACATCTGCTGCTTATATTGACTGCAATGTGACAGAATAAAAGCTGAGCACAACAGATGATGCTACAATCCTTAAAAGACTCATGTTGATTATTGTCATAAACCTAATGACATGTAAGTACAGTTCTTGCCAGTAATTTTCCCAATTCTTTCATGCAGCTTTGATGTCCTGCTGCGTGCAGCTTTCCAGAGATAAGGCCTAAAAGAGCCACTGCATGCATGTACGCAGTGATTTTTTTGATGCTTACACAAGAACACACAGAGAATTTCCTGTCAGCAGGAAGGACGTAACTTCCTGGCCTGAAGGAATCTTTAGATGTGAATGGGCTAAACTGAGAATGAACAGAACTAAATGCTGCACTGGGAAGTGAAGTTCTCAGGCCAAAGCTGCAGACTTGGCAGCGCAGGCTCACACACCACTGGGGATGAGGGGCAAAAACATCAAATATGAAACTCAGGTTTTAGTCATTCACCAAACATGATTAACAGATTTAAATTTGACTTTTCACCAGATAGCTTGGATACCACAGAATCATGGATTGAGTTGGAAGGGACCTTAAAACTCATCTCATTCCACCCCCCTGCCCTGGGCAGGGACACCTTCCACTAGACCAGGTTGCTCCAAGCCCCATCCAATCTGGCCTTGGACACTTCCAGGGATGGGGCAGCCACAGCTTCTCTGGGCGACCTGTGCCAGAGCCTCACCACCCTCACAGGGGACTATGTCTTCCTAATATTTAATCTAACCTACCCTCCTCCAGTTTAAAGCCATTCCCCTTGTCCAAAGTCCCTCTCCAGCTCCATTGGAGTCCCTGCAAATACTGAAAGGCTGAACTAATGTCACCTCATATCCTCCTCTTCCCCAGGGTGAATAATCCCAACTCCCATACTTTTTTTTTTCCCAATGGATTAGACTTTATTGCTGGAAAATCCCCAGATAAAATTAAAGTACTTCTTTCTTTTATGAAACCTTTACCTTTCCCCTGCGATGTCCTACAAATAATCAAATAATGTTTATTCTTTTAAAACCTGCAATCTTACATGTTTCATTCTTGCTGGACATTCTTCAAGAAGGAATACGCCGCATCAGTTTCTGCACAGACTGAATTCCTTCAGATTTTGGATCTTTAGTTCAGATTCCTATCATCCAAGACACGGGAGATGCAGCCATCCTGTTTCAGTGTCCATTTCAGAAGGAAAGTGGGGTGTGTTATTCCATGGCACAACTCAGGTGTTCAGCAAAGTACTCCTGGCCTTCAGGGCTTCTGGGTTTGGGCTTGGTTTGGGGGCACAAGGTGTGTGCAGGGCACAGGGAGGACAGCTCTTGAGCTCAATCCCTTGGCGTTTCAAGATGAACGAAAGACACAGGATTGAAGCAAGAATGATTTTATATATCGTCTATATTAATGTTTTTCCTAAGTATACGGGCACGTTCAGGCGCTTCTCCTCGGTGACTTCCCGGAGCCTTCACCAACACTGCAGGATCGGCACCCGCCGAGCTCCGTGCGGAGCCTCCAGAGGAGTTCAGCGGCGGGATCCTCCCATCCAGATGCGTTCCGGAGCCGCTCCCACCGTCTGGGGCCGAGGGGCCTACCCCGCTCCGCTGCGGCACTCTACAGTCACCGTCAGCTGGTACACCCCCTCTCCTCGTCGGCCCCGCGGCGGTGGGGCCGCCCCCCTCCGGCGCGTTCGCCCAGGGGCGGACGTGATTCACGCTACCGGGCGGCCTCTCCGCGCGGCCTCCGGCCTGGCCGCCCTGGGGAAGCCGCAGCGGCCGCTCCCGCGGCGCTGAGGCGCTCGGCGGCTGCCGTCGGGGCGGAGCCTGGGGAAGGAGTCCCCTGGGGTCCCGGGGGAATGTTACGGGGCGGGGGGGAGCTCCATGGGGGTCCCGAGGCGGCCGCACGCACCTCGCGCTCACCGCTCGCTCACCGCTCGCTCACCGCGCACTCACCGCGCACTCAACGCCGCCGCTCCCTCCCGGCCGCGCGCGCCCGTCACGCGGCGGCGCAGAGCCCGCATTGGCCACGCTGGGACCCTCCCGTCACGTGCCGCGGCCCGACCAATGGGTAGCCGCCGCGTGGCCCCGCCCCCGCGGGGGCCGTTGCGGCAGCGCCGGGTGCGATCGCGGCGCGGCGGAGACAAAGCGGGGCCGGCCCGGGGCCCGGGGGCGCGCGGGAGCAGCGGCGGGGGCAGCGCGGGGCGGCACAACGCGGCACAGCGCAGCGCCAGCCGCTCTGCGGGGGCTGTGACCGGCAGGGGGCGGGGAGGCCTCGAGGTGCGCGCGGCCGCCGGCGCACGCGGCGCGGGCGCGGGCCCGAGCCCGGCCCCGGTGACGGCCGTCGTCATGTCCCTGGGCAATTACAGCAGCCTGAACCGAGCCCAGCTCACCTTCGAGTACCTGCACACCAACTCGTGAGTAGCGGCTGCGGCGGGGCGGGCCCGCGACACCTGGCCTGCTTGGGGCGACGGGTCAGCGCGGTGCGCCCGGCCGAAGCCACGCGGGCCGACGGGGAGAGTGGTCTCCCTGCCCCAGGCCTGGCTGTCGCACCGCAGGCGGGTCCATGGGTCATGGAGAGCCGGTGTGTGGGGACGGTAGGCCCGGGGGGAACGGAGGGGCCCCTCGGGCACTCGGACCCCCGTGGCCGCGCCTCTGCGGAGCAGCGCGTGCGCTGCTGTGCTGCCCGCCATTCTGCTTTGGCGTCTGGCTTCATGCATGCCCGCTTGTGTTGTGCAGGTTTATTTTCAACAGGAATGTGATAGTCTTCTTCCGATCAGATTTTTGCATGTCATCAGTGAATCCCTCAAAAATAACACATCCTGAGAAGAGGCAAAGCCCTTGTTTAAAATGTGGTTCTTCTGAGTACCTGCCTGGAAAATGGGAAGCATCACCAGCAACCAGTGCTTAGTGGGGTCAGGCACCTGTTGAAACCTGCCTGCCCCTCCTAAGCCTTGTAGTTGCCACATACCGAAGAGATGGAAGAAAATGCTTGTTCTTCTTGAACTGGCCCAGAAGAACAGTGTTGAACCATATTTGGCATTGCTTCATTTTGATTAGTTGGTCACCGGCCTAAGATTGTCCGCTGATGTTCTGCAGAAGAGCTGACTCTTAGTGTTATCCATCGATAAAAGAAGTGGAGTGCAAGTTTATCTTTTTGCTTCCCTTTTCAATGCGTGAAGGACCACAGCAGTTTACAGCAGTCTAAAGATGGCACAGAGACACGAACGACTTGATTTCAAAGTAGATCTCTCTGGTCCTGTTGGTAAACAAGATACATTTGCAAGAGCAGCCAAGACTAATCTCCCTTATGTATGCCAAGAGCATACGATCCATTTCTTTTCATAATCAGAAAAGCAAAGGGCTGTTGCACAGGAGAATAAACCTAGTAACAGCTCCATGTCACCCTTGGCTCTGTGTCCTGTGGCCTTGCTCTCTGGCCCAGCTGGTGGAGAGTGAACACTTTGGTGCCTGAAGGTGGACAATACTGAGTCATGCTCTAGTGCTGTTGTTGATTTGTGAAATTCTGGTGCCCAGCTGCAGAAGACAGTCTTTTTTATGGATTAGAAGACTGCATGGCAGAACTCAGTCAGCAGTTTGTTTGCCTTCAGAACTCCGGAACTATGTCTTTTTAAGAAGATAACATCTGTGCTGCAGAAAAGACTGAGGTGTTGGTGCTGTCCTCAAGTATATTAAAGCTACTTCATGTTGCCATCGTGCTTATGCTGCCTGGTCTGCTTGCGGTGTGCTGCATGTCTACAGTGATACCCGCATGACCAAATTGTTGGGAGGAGCTGGAAGCTGATTCTTGGATAAGACAAAGCTGGGGCTTCTTGTCCATCATGAGCAAAGAGCCTTCTGAGATTACGGGAATCAGTGAATAAACCAAATGCTTCCCTAAGAATGGGAATGGAAACAATGGAAGTAATTTAAAACCAAAACTCCAAACCAAGCCATGGCAAACAACCTTTGTGCTCTTCCAATAAAACAATGACCAAAAAAAACCCCACTCATACCTCAAAACAGCCCAAAACCAGCATAGGACTTTTCATAGAGGAGACTGGTCTTTTGGACTGTTCTCTCTTGCCAAGGAAGACCATCCCATCTCAGATAAATTCTCAGTGCTAAAAGTGTTCTAATAGTCAAGGAGGCAGAAGTTCTTTAAATTGGAGTTAAAGACCAGCTGTCTAGTTGTTAGGGTGCAGAAGGAAACCATGACTTTTTTTTTTTCTCCATTTGTAAGACCTTCTTTAGGGAAGGTTTTGTTAAGTCTGACCCAGAACACTCGGTCTGAAGTGCTTTATAGGAGACTGTTGATCTGGTCTCTGAGCTTGAGGACTTGCAGCAGGTCTTTCCAATAGCTGTTTAATGCTTCCGTGTCTGATGGCAAGGTTCACAGCATGTATATGAATCACTTCAGTTGCCATTTATTTTTTTTTAAATAGAAACATCACTATGGTTTTCCAGGTGCTTTATTTGATGAATAGGTGAATGGGGACAGACTTTTTAGAAGGTCCTGTAGCAACAGGACAGAGGGTAGCAGTTTTAAACTAGAAGAGTGTAGATTTAGACTAGATATAAGGAAGAAGTTCTTCCCTGCGATGATGGTGAGGCCCTGGTATGGATTGGCCAGAGAAGCTGTGGCTGCCCCATCCCTGGAAGTGTCCAAGGCCAGGTTTGATGGGGCTTGGAGCAACCTGGTCTCCTGAAAGATGTCTCTGCTTATGGCAGGGATGTTGGACTGGATGACCTTTCAAGGTCTTTTCCAACCCTTATGATTCTGTGTGAAAGTCCTTTTGGATCCTAGAAAGAAAACTACTGTACATAAGCAGTGTACATGTGAAAATTACCCATGCATTGTGTTTACGACTTCCCAGAGCCATCTGCTTGCCTTCACATTGGTTTCCCTTAAGAATTAAATGCTTTTACTTTAAGATCCGTCCAAAGTAATTCACTGAGATGATCCCAAAACCATACCTGAGCCCAAACAACTTATGTCTGTATATTTTGAATATTTGTTATAAACATTTGAAGGTGTTCATTAAAAGTCAAACACCTGAAATTGTCTTCTAGCAGTAGGTAGCCTTTAGCTTGTGATGGAACTTAGTGGTTTCCTATAACTAGACTTGTCCCATTGAGTACAAATAGACAGACTTCAAGATGACTGAATGGTGGACTTGAAGAAAACTAGTAATAATAGACTAGAAACATTTCCCCACCCTCCAAACTCTACTTCTTCTTGTGTTTGTTTTCCGTTCTGGCCTGAAAAGGAGTGCAGAGTACTAAGAGGATAGCTCTTTTTCCTAACACACATGCCAAAACCCCCCCACGTTTTCCCAGATGTGACCACCTTTAGAACAAAATTGAAGTCTTACGTCTGTCATTAGTAATTAGGTACTTGTCTGATTATGCAGGGTCCAGAGTCAAACTGGGTTCAAAAAGGGGTGATCCTGTAGGAACCGCTCACAAAACAAGCTTAGATTCGCTCGGCACGTTACTCCAAATGATTGTCTGTAGAGATGTTCGAAGCTGGTCATGTTCTAGAACAGTCTGACTTGACCTTTTGTAACCTATGTTTCAGTAAATCAGCAGCGTTGGACTACCTGTTTGTTCCTTGTCAAGCCTGTGCTCCTGAGTGTAGCTGGCTCAAACAGAAGTTGTGGGAAAGTCCGAGCCAGTTTGTCTGCCAAATATGAGCTGCTGCTGAGACTCTGGATTTTGATAACACTTCCCTCTCTTCCATGTGTTGTTTCATCTGTTGTATGACCAGTAATGGTTGTATTTCAAATGCTCTGATGCTGGTTGCTGTTGCCTCTGATGATGCCTGTCTACTTATGTTCGGATATTTCCGAGTTACTTGATAAGACTTCATTTTGCCAACAGCTTGCCTTGTGTTTTTTAAACTTGTGTCGCAAGCTAAGTAATCCCAAAGTTTTTCTGGGAGGTGGGAGAAATTATCATTAGTCGATCATGCTGGGTATGAAGTATTTGAGGCACTCTTGACTATAAGACAAGACCATGGGGTTTGTTAAAGATTAGTTGATTGAACCAGGCCAAAGCACTTCATGTGACTTTAGTTAGATACAGACAAGTGTGTTGAGATTCACAAACTGAACAGAAGATTTTTATACTATATATTCATTTTTATTAATGATAAATAGCTGGAGTGAATTTCACTTGCTTGTAGCATTGTTTCCCTTCGTCAGCAGGAGAGGTTGCAGTTTTGGAAGATTTTCAAGTTCAGTACGGTGTCAGGCTACATGGAGATGTTTTCTTGCCTCTCTTACCACCTACGGCTGTGTTCCGCTGTTTTGTTCCAGCATCTTTCTTTGGAAATCCTTACTTGTATC
>NW_016690445.1:124204-139955 GCF_001604755.1 Lepidothrix coronata | reverse complement strand
GACTGGACGTGGCACTTAGTGCCATGGTCTAGTAACCATGGCGGTAGCGGACCAAGGGTTAGACTTGATGATCTCAGAAGTCCCTTCCAACCCAGCTGATTCTATGGTTCTATGGTTTACTTACTTTGAAGTATTCTTTAAGTTGTGGACTAGAAGCTGGTAATGAAGCGTAGTTACTAATGCTAAAGCATCCACTTGCTTATGGGTTACTTCCTAAATAAACTTCTGGGATGTTGATTTGTAGAGCTGAATAGGTGCTTGTAAACTCGAGAGTGCTTGAAATCTGTGATTGTCCCACACACCTTCTCTTTCACCACCCCAGTGGAATGGGGAGGTGAATTAGAAAAAGGTTAAAACCCATGAGCTAACCTAAAAACAGTTCAAAAATTGAAGTAAAGTAAGATATGGTAATAATAAGAAAGAGGAATAAAGCTCAAGAAGGTCAAGTGATGCCCAATACAATTGCTCAGCCTCCACTGACCTGTGCCCAGCCTATCTCCCAGCAGTTGATTTGCCTCTCCTGGCCAACTTCCCCCTGTTTATACACTGAACAGGACATTCTGTGGTATGGAATATTCCTCTGTCTGGTTTGGGTCAGCTGTCCTGACTATGGTCCCCCCAGGTTCTTGCACAGCTGACTAGCAGAGCTTGGGACACTGAAAAGTCTTTGACTTAACGGTACTCATGGCTTGGCACCAGTCAAAACATCAGTATGTTATTCTCGCACTACATCCAAAACACAGCACTGTAACAGCTACTGAGAAGAAAATTAACTCTACCCTGCTGAAACCAGGACAGCAGGAAATCTTGCTCAAAGGAAAAAACAGCAGGATTGCATTTCTGTAGAAGCTTTCTGATTGGATAGATAGTCTTCTAAACACTATTCCCATCTGACTTGTCTCTGCATGGGCAAGTGGGAGCTTGCAAAGATGGAAATCTCCATTCCCATGGTCCTAGTGATAACTTTGAAGGCTGATATGTTTTACCTCTGACTGGAGCTTGAGTTGGTAGGTTTGGTGTCATGACACTGAAGATGGATACGAAAGCTTCTTTTGTGGTTATTAGCAGTGTGGACTGCTATATATTTTATATGTGGGAAGTACCTATATGTCTGTTCTTGGAAAGCTGAAAATAGGAATAAGTGTCTTCTGTTTAGTCACCTGTTGGCCTTTTTGGGTAGTGGTGAGAACAGGTTGTTTGTGAGGGTTTTGTGCAAACTGAAACACATTGATAAAACCGGTTTCTGAGGCCTTGATCTGTCCATCAAACATCTTAGAGGAGCAACAAATCCCAGCAGCTGTTTTTCCAGGTCTTACAGCTGCTGTTAATATTGTGGTCAATAAGACTCATCTACATTTGAAATAATGTTGGATTTTGAAGCCAGTTGCCAGTTTGGGCACTAAGTGGAGATAAGGCATTTATGTTGGCAGACAATATATTGTAATGATTTTTATTAGCTCCTTAAGGTTTCTCACCATGTATCTTCCTTCAGTGTTGAGGCACATAACTAATGGCTTCCAAATAGGTGCTGCTTCTAAGAGATGGTAGTTAAGAGGCTGGAAACTAAACATGGCTCTTGAGATTGTGCTGAAGTGGTAGCTGGGTTTGTGATTTTAGCATGGAGTTGGGAAGGCGTTGTGGTACAGTGGTGTTAGAAGACTCTTTGTCTGGATTAGCAGCAGTTGCAGCTATTGAAAGTTTCCCAGGATCCCGAAGCTTTTTCCTGTCAGAAATAACTTTTACGATGAGACTGTGTACATGGGGCAGACCGACCTTGTGCATAATGTTGTCCATGTCTTGTTGCCCAGAGCAGCTGTGGCTACCCCATACCTGAAAGTGTTCAAGGCAAGGCTGGATGGGGCTTGGAGCAATCTGATCTAATGGAAGGTGTGCATGCCCATGGCAGAGGGATTGGAATGAGATGAGCCTTCAGGTCCCTTCCAACCCAAACCATTCTGTGATTGTGTGATAACCCTCACTTGTCTGTGTTTACATATAGGCAGTGTTTAGTTGCTCTAAAAAGACCTGTCGATGTGAGTAAGGATTGCCATGAATTATTGTCAGTGTCATAGGCTGGTTCAGTGGGTCCATCATTTTCTCTGCTGTGTCTGCGTACCTGCCGTATATTTTAGACCATATTGAGCTGCAGTTTGGGGCAGCCTGGCTTCTGCCTGGCTGCCTCTGGGAGGCACTAAATTGCTCATTCCTAACCTGCTGTCAGCCAGACCATAGTGTGGTAGACATTTGATTGGATTTGTTTAAAATGTGGTTGAGATTCTTGTTTATTTAAAGGTCTCTCTTTTTAAGTGTTGCTGTAACCCTGCTGATTTCTGTGTTTTGTTCCAGAACTACCCATGAGTTCTTGTTTGGTGCCCTTGCTGAACTTGTAGATAATGCCAGGTACGTACCTGAGACTATGTAATTCCCAAAGGTAACTTTGGTTGAGATTTAATTCACCTGTCTATTAGTTGATCTTGAGGAATTTTCACTTCTAATAGACTTTATAAAAAATACAAAATATGACTTCTGTTAAAAAGCCAGTGATACTCCCTGTCACCAGATCTGGTTGTGTGCCAGCAATGTCTTGTGCTGGAGTTTAAGTTCAAGTAGGCAAAAAGTAGGAAAATATGTCTTTTAATTTTCTATCAGTGCTGGCTGTGGGGCCTCTGCAGACTTTGATGTGTGCAGCCAGCTATTTTGGAAATGATTACATGTGCCTGGATTTTGGTTTAATTTCTCTTTGACGTTTGAATAACAGTTGTGTTTTTATTGCTTTGTAGAGATGCAGATGCCACGAGAATAGACATTTATACTGGTAAGTCACTCCTACTGCTTCCTTGCATGTCAGCAATTAAGTCAATAGTTAACTTGGATTTAGGCTGCAAATGTGTGCTGTCCTTGATAGAATAAGAGTGAGGGTGTTTATGCCCCAATCCTGGGGTCAGTTTTGGGCCCCTCATGACAAGAAGGGCATTGAGGG
This sequence comes from Lepidothrix coronata, assembly GCF_001604755.1. Taxonomy (NCBI): domain Eukaryota; kingdom Metazoa; phylum Chordata; class Aves; order Passeriformes; family Pipridae; genus Lepidothrix; species Lepidothrix coronata. The sequence continues at coordinate 136,975 of NW_016690445.1, read as the reverse complement.
GCTGAAGCATGTCCGGGGAGCATGACCCTGGGGAAGGGTCTGGAGCACAAGTCTGGTGAGGAGGAGCTGAGGGAGCTGGAGAAGCTCAGCTGGGAGAAAAGGAGGTTCAGGGGGGACCTTCTGGCTGTCTACAACTCCCTGACAGGAGGGTGGAAGCAGGTGGGTGTTGTGCTCTTTTTCTAGGTAACAAGTGATAGGAACAAGAGGAAATAGCCTCGAGTTGTGCCAGGGGATGTTTAGATTGGATACTAGGGAAAATTTCTTCACTGACGGGATGGTCAGACACTGGAACAGGCTGCCCAGGATAGTGGTGGAGTCACCGTCTGCCCATGTTAGGTTTTTGGTTGGACTTGATGATCTCCAGGATCTTTTCCAATGTAAATGATTCTAGTTTTCTACCATTTCTCCTGTGCCCCGGTGCCTGTTGTCTTTCAAAACGGAGTACTTTTACAAATACCTCGGGGAAGCACTTTAGGTCAGCCTTCACCTGAGGTCAGGTGAAGTGAGTTGCAGTTTTTACTGAGTGCTTAAGAAATCAGCTATCACAGTACGCTCTTGTAGCACATAGTTCCATACAGTATAAAGTGCAGAAGTTCTTAGTCATTCTGTAACAAAAATCTGGTGCTCTTTCTTACAGCTTAGCCATATTGGTGTTGTAAAAGTCCTATTTGTTGTGTTACTTTTGTTGTTAACACCAATCCCATTTTATGGAACTTTTGCTTGTGGGAGCAGTGAATGACCTTTCTCTTGCAGAGCAACGAGAGGACCTACGAGGTGGATTCATGCTATGTTTTTTGGATGATGGAACAGGAATGGATTCAAGTAAGTGACAGGAAATTACACTTGCATTTGCAAGCTGAGGTTTCATGTTATGTCTTAGGCTGAATTAACATCTTAGTTCTGTTGAAAAGAGCATGTTTCATGCCTGTATGTGTGTTCCTGCCTCTGCACTGGTTCTTTTGTACCATGTTATATATAAAACTATTCACCTCTTCAGTTGCAGAAAACTAATCTGGTCAAAAGAAAATTGTTTTGCTGCATTATAGAGTTGGGTCAGCCTGGCCTGTAGTTTTCCAGCACACTGAAATTGGCCTTAGGGCTGAAGGGAGAATAGTGTAGCCAGATGGGGAACAAGCACAAGCTTTGATGGGGATAAGACTTTTCCCCATCCGTGGCTGCCAGGTGGTCAGTGTATCTCAGCTCTAGTCAGGTGTGTCTCGGCGGAAATTGAAGACAGCTTTGAAAGCACTTTGCTGTTGTTTCATCATTAGCATTGTGACGGAGATCAATACTGGACAATATAAAATCTTAGGAATATGAGAATAATATAATATGTACTTCTGTCTTGTTGTAAGGATTTTTATAAATCTGTATTATATCTAGCAGGAGAAACCTAAAAGCTCTTCTGCTTTGCTTCAGCATCAATAAGCTTACTGTCAACCCACACCACCTTCTTTCAGTCTTGGGGACTGGTAAATCGTCCTGTGAGGAGTTCTCCACGGGACAGAAAAGTTGGGTGAAATTGGGAGGTTTTGAAGAAGGCAAGGGAGGTGGGTGAATAAGCAGCAACTAACATTTTTGTTCCGATCTCTCAGTACTTTAAGTTCCTCTTGTGATATTGTTATAGTTTAACCCCAGCTGGCAACTCAGCCCCAAACAGCTCACTCCTCCTCCTGTGGGGTGATGGAGAGAGTCGGAAGGGTAAAAAGTGAGGAAACTCATGGGTTGAGATAAAGACAGTTTAGTAGGGAAAGGAAAAGCTGTGCACACAAGCAAACCAAGGAATTCATTCCCCACTTCCCATGGGCAGACAGGTGTTTGCCATCCTCAGGAGAGCAGGGCTCCATCATGTGTAACAGTGCCTTGGGAAGGAGAGTGGCATGACACCAAACATGCTCCCTTCCTCTTCCCCAGCTTTATCTGCTGAGCATTACACCCTGTTTCATGAGGCCTGGAGCAACCTGGTCTAGTGGAAGGTGTCCCTGCCTATGACAGGGTGGTTGAAACGAGATGGTCTTTAAAGGTCACTTCTAATCCAAACCATTCTAGGATTCTGTGATATGGTCTGGAATATCCCTTGGGTCAGGTGGGGTCAGCTATCCCTGCTTTGTCCCCTCCCAACAACTTGTGCACCCCAGCCTACTTGCTCGTGGGGCGGTGTCAGGAGCAGGAGAGGCTTTGATGTTGTGTAAGCTCTGCTCAGCACTAATGAAAACATTGCTGTATTAGCAACACTCTTTTAAGCACAAATCCAAAACCATAGCCCCATGCAGGCTAGTATGGAGAGACTGAACTCTTATCTCAGCACAGATACAAGATGTTTCATTCCATTTGTTAGTGCACACAAGATGCATACACATTTGTTTAGTGCATACACAGATTTGTGACCTCCATGAAAGAATTTGTTTGAACTCTAGGTACCTTCTGTATATTCTTAGAAATACAATTAGGAATGCTAGACAGGTCTTCTGAGAGTACTTTTCCACCACCCGTGGAACTGAAGGAAGCAATAAAGCCCCATCTATAAAAAAGGCTCCGAGACTGAACTGTGGCCTTCTTGCAAGCCCTTGTATCAGGGAGAGGAAATACAACCTTTTCTGCCTGTCTTGAAAACTACTTGTTTGTCTCTGGAAGGTGGCAGATGTCTGTTCTAGTGCCACCAAGTTTCATGACAGCTTTTACACTGTTGATGCTTTCGTATTGCTGGTTTTGTGACAAAGTGGGATTTAAGTATTGACTATGTATTAAGTTGCTTCTTTTGACTGATCTTTCAGCTAAATGTTGAAGGATTTTATCCTGACTGTTAATCTGAGATACTCAGTAAAGGAGATTGGCAGCTACTATGGGTTGTAGTGGTATTTCACAGCACTATGCATCAGATACATTAAATACCATGTAATTCATGTCCTTTGACTGTCTTGATGCTTGCATCAAATTTGGATTCATTCTCTCTCTGAAAAAAAATTACTATATTTGGTTTTTTTCGATACTATTTTTTTTAATTTTACCTAGGCTGTAAAGTTACCTTTGCCCCTTTCCAGGACATCACTTTTCAGAATGTAAAATCAGTATGCAGTGTCATTTAGAGCTTTCAAGAAAGCCTTTCTTAATTTTCTGTAGTCTCAGATATATTGTTTGATGCACAGTCTAACTCTGATCACATCTTCACGGCTTCAGCACTGGGCATTCACCTTAAGGCTTGATGAGCATTTGAAAGTCACTTGACTAAGGGCAGCTGGGTGGAAGCTCCATGTGCTGCACAGACAGCATGGACAGCCTGTCAGCATGAACAGAAGCAGCTGAGGAGAGTCTTTAATCCAAGCTCCCTTCATGGGACTCTCTTTGGTTCCATCCCTGGCTGTAGGGATCTGAACTTTAGTTTCTCATAATGCAGACCTGCCAGTTTTAATGGCATCCTGAAGATCTCCTTGATCCATCTCAGATGACTTTAGGAAATGTCAGCAGAAGACCTTTTATTGGGCTTTTCTCCTTTCATACGGACCTTGCTTCAACAGAAATCATAAAGCTTGGGAGTGTTTTATTTTTGTGCATGATACCTTTAATTAAGAATTAATTTTATCCTAGATAAAGCTGACATGCTAAAAAGAATAACTCTGTGACTTGCCATTGTGTGTTGGAACCCATGGGATCTTCCCAAGTACGCTGAAAGGACAGCTTGGAAGGCTTGATGAGGCACCATCTGGGGAGGATGAGTGCCTCTGGGCACTTCTACACAGAGGGAAAAGCTGAAGGCTCTGAACATTCCATAACACGTTCTCTGTATTACTCTATTGCTGTTCTAATTGGTCTTGTTCTGTGTTGGACATTTCTAGATTTCTTTGGCAAGCTCTGAAAACAGAGCGAGGCAGTTGGCCAGATTTGAGTGCTCTGTCTGATGGCTCCTGATTAGCAAGCCAAATGACAGCTTCTCATTTCTAAAAACGAGGAGTGTTTGTCAAGTGATTCAAGTTGCATTGAGTACTTGCTGCATTGGCTCTCTTAATGATCACTCTGGGTTGTGTGGTCTGAAGATCAAAATACATTTGTACTCAAGCTGCAGACATCTCATACTGTAGAGTCATGAGTTATCAAAAGGTCTGAAGATTCAGCGATGCCACAGGACAGCTCTTTTCAAAAGAACCATCATGTTCCACAGGGAGATATCAGAATTATAGAATATCTCAGGTTGGAAGGAACCCACAGGAATCATCAAGGCCAGCTCCTGACCCTGCACAGGACAACCCCAAAATCCCACCATGTGTCTGGAAGTGTTATCCAAATGCTCTTTGAGCTCTCTTAGGCTTGGTGCTGTGACCACTGCCCCGGGAAGCCTGTTCATTGCCCAGTCACCATCTAGGGGAATAACTTTTTCCTAATATCCAGTGTAAACGCCCCCCGCCCCTGACAGAGAGGGTAATAGTACTAACCCAAAAGTTTGGCTTTTTCATAAGGGACTAGATAGGAGTCCATTAGAAATCTGAACAACAGTTCTCATGCAGCCCGTCTGAGGTCAGCATTTCCCAGATTTTCAGTGGAATCACTACTGAGGATACTTGGGCTTGAGAATTTTACCTGCTGCCTGGCTCTAAGGGTACTTCATGAATTCAGTGAATCAAAATACAGGTTGAATGATTCAGTGAGTCAACTTGTAGGTTGAAAAAGTGTAACAACTAATTTAGGAAGTGATCTGTAATGTTCTTAAGCGATTGAAGAAAATGAAGTCTATAACTTGCATTTTAGAATCATGGAACAGCTCAGGTTGAAAAGGACCTCAAAGATCATCTGCTCCCTTTCATGGGAAAGGGAGAAGATGATTTAGCACCCTGTCCCTCCAGCAATGGAGACTTCACCACATCGCTGGGGAGTTGTTCCAGGGGTTGATTGATTGATGTCTAAAACATTCCTTACTTACATTAAGAAGAAACCTCTCGCAGTGGAACTTGTACTGTTGCCCTTTGTTTTTTCCATGTGGCTCCTAGGGAAGAGAGAGCCTCCATCCTCTTTGTAGATACCCTTCAAGTACTGGAATACTATGATGAGATTCCCCCGGGGCCCTCTCCAGGAAGGAGATCTAGCTTTCCTCATAAGGCAGGCTCTCCAGCCCTCTGATCACTTTCTCCTTCACACTTTGTCCAGTCTATCTGCGTCCTTCCTGAACTAAGGAGACAGAACTGGGCACAGTACTGCCAGAGGGGCCTGACAAGCAAGGAGTTGAGTGGGATGATCACCTCCATCTTTGTGGCAGTGTCCCTGTGGATACTGTCCCTGTTTGCCTGGTTTGCTGTCATGCTCACCTTGTTGTCCAGCAGGACCTCTTAGTCCCTTCCAGCATGGCAGCTCCCCACACCCTGCAGATCCCAGTCTGTGCTGGGCTCTTGGGTTATTTCATCTCAGGTGCAGGACCTTACACTTCCCTTGAACTTCAGAACTTGCTTGCCCGCTATTCCAGCCTGTCCAGGTCCCTAAGAAAGCTTTCCCTATGTGCCCAGTTCACCCCCATCAGCAAAGCTGATATGGGTGCCTTTGATCCCATCATCCATATCCTGTATGGAGATGTTGAGCAGCATGGGCCACAACTTCAATCCCCAGGGGTCTCCACTTGTGACAGAGTGCCAGCCAGAATGAAAACCACTGATGATCACCTCTGAGCACAGTCTGTGAGCAAGTTCCCTTCTTGTCTTGCATATGACCTGTCTGGTCTATGTCTCCCCAGTTTGTCCAGGAGTAGGCTGTGGAAATCTGTGTCGACCATTTGGCTGAAGTCCAACCAAACAATACACACTGCTCTCCACATAAACAGAAAGGGCTACCTTGCAGAAGGCAACCAGATCAGTCACCATCAGTGACTTGCCTGGGTAAATCTTTGCGGACTTATCCCAGTCACCTGTCTCAGCTGGCTTGTAATACTTTCTTAAGAGGACTCGTTCCATTGTTTTTTTGAGAGATTGAAGTAAATATATCAGTTCTTGCTCTTTTAAACTGTATTTTTGAAGTTTGGAAGCTCAGAACAGTTTTTGTTTCCTGGAAGCAGTTTAATAAGTACTAGTGTCTTGGTTACTTTATTAGATCTTATATTTTAAAAATACTATTTATCCAAGGCTCACAATGGTGAGGAACACTGTTTAAATGTAAATGGGATTTCAGCACTTATTTTAGAGTGTGTACACACTTGTGTGTGTGGGCAGAGACTCTTGGAGACCATTTTCAGGGGAGCGGTCTACACATTTCTCAGGGGAAAATGTCTGTTTAACCTTGTTTAAGGTTAAACTGTAATCTTTAACACTGACATTTCCTCTCAAGTTAACAGATTTTTGAAATAAATTGCAGAAACATGTATCAAAGTGATTTGTTAATCACTGGTGGTTTCCAGCCATCACCCAATGGGGCTGTTGTCTTGTGTTGTGGTTACAAAGAACCTTGGAGCTTCTCCCTTTTTTCCCCTGTTCCAAGGAAAGCTCAACTTTGCTTTAGGCTGATTTCCCCTACGTCGCGAATTAGATTCTTTGGCTCTGAGATATCTTTTGAGGATGCTGTTGAGTCCTCTGCAAGTACTCTACCTAATATGAATATAGCAGATGAATTTGTGGAGAAGGTAGGAAGGATAATTTTCTCTGCTCAGATCAGGACCTTCTTTGGTATATTCTCAGCTGGAGAACTTTGAGATATGAGAGGACTTTCCTCAAAGGGTGAAGCCAGGTCTGACTTCAGGAATGCTCCAGAACTAGACAACTCCATCTACCGATTTCTTCATCTCTGAGGTCTGATGTTCCTTATTAAGAATCATTTAATATGTGCTGTCATGGTTTGAGAGCTCCAAAATCTAATTCCCTAGTCCAAGCCCCCCTCCCACATCTCAACCCAGTGTGAGATGGGTTTTCCAGACACCACACGAGACTCAAAATGGGGAGAAAGGGTTATATATTACAATGACTGTACAAAATAAATACTACAATACATTATATACAATCTTAACTATCTCTACCATGACATAACAGTATTTACAATGGATCAAATCTCTTCTCCCTTCCAAATAAAAGTCCAGGAGGGAAGAAGGAAAAGATCCTTTCCACTCTCAGAGCAGCATTCTCTTCAGAGTAGCAGTCTATCTCTCTCTCTTCCATGCAGCAGCTGTAGCTGGATCTCTGCCAGTACACACGAGGGGGTATCCAAGCCCTCTCGGCCACTCGTCTTCAAGCGAGGGTCTTCTCATCCGTGGGCTGCGTTCACCTGGACAACGGTCGCTTCACCACGGTCATATCAACGAAGCTCAGGGGTCTTTGTGACGGTCCGTATCTTCAGGGGATTCAAGTCCCCTTTGCAGAGCTCTGTGCTCTGTCTCAAGCAGCGGGGGGGGCCAAGGTCACCCCCTCCGCATTCCTTCTCTGAGCTTTTCAGCTCCTTTCTGCAGTGCTGTAGCACTCCAAGACTAAAAGTCCATCATCCTCCTCTCTCTAGGAGGTCTCAGAGGGGTTTGGGGTCTTTTGGTTCAGTTCTTACACCAAAACTCTGTCTCTGTCTGTAGAGCTTAGTCCTGCTCTCTCTGCTGCTGGCTCTCTTTCTCTTCAGACAACTCTGTGTCTCTCATCCTTGGCTGCAATGCCTGTTTGCTGCTCGTTCTTATCTCTTCTGGCTCTCTGCCACTTTCTCCGTCCGCTGCTGTCTCTGCTGCTGCTCCGTCTGCCCACTCACGGTGGAGGAAACTTCTTTAGCTTTCTAGCTACAGGTACTTAGCCCAGCCTTACGCTGTTCCAAGTCCCTGTAGCCCCCCAGCCGGGGGCTGGGGGGGGCTCAGAGCCCCCCAGGGGGCTCCTGCCCTTTCTCCTCGTGGCTTTACAACATGACCACTTCAACAACAACAACTACAACAACAACATCACCTTCTCTTCCGGTCTGCTTGTGATATGTTTATATTTTGCAGAAGCGCTCATTGGCTCAAACCCCAAGGGTCTCCACCCCCTGGAGGTTTACCATTTTATAACTTCAGGGGGAAAACTGTTTTCCCCCACCACAACTCTACTTCCACCCCCCGCTTCTGTGAAAAATCATATATCACAACAATTCCAATACTCTACAACTAACATATAACCTAAAATGAAATACAACTCCTTCTACTATACATTAGCACAACATTACTATGAACTTAACTCCATATCAAGCACTTACATTCTAACTAAAGCTCTACCTTATCAGCCCTGGTACAGTTTGTTATGCCTGAAAGCTTCTCTTCGTTATGTCAACAAGTCTCATGTTTTCTACCCACAGCCAATCAGATTATCTGAGTCACGGCACCAAAAATTGTGGCAGTTTGAGCCACATTAGAAATCCCAAATCCAATTTTCCAGGCTCCCCCCACCCCTTCCCAACAATTTATCCTAACACCAGAGAGAAACTTTCAGGCTAGAGGCTTCTGTAGGGGAAGGGGGAAGTATATACATTTATTTACACAAATAAATACTATACAAACTAAAGGCAACCATATATATATTACATTTCTATCAGTCAGTCCTTTCAAGCCCCTTCTTTAACTTTAGTCTAGGAGCAGCTTTTCAAGGCTGATACATAACACAGTCTTTTCTGTGGGAGTGTTCTGGGCTCCTGAACGCTCCCCCCTCACCAAGTTCCAGTTGTTTGTTGCAGTCTTTCCTCCTCATGAAGTCCAAGAAGATAGCTTTGAGTCCTTGCTCTTCTGCTGCTGTGTGATTTCTCCCTCTCATGCCACGGTTCGTAAGCTGCTGCAGTGTAGTTTAGCTTATCAAGTGCCCATGTCCTGGAATGTTGATTTCTCCTCGGGTTTTCGGCTGTCCTGTGTTTTAGATCACAGCAGAGACATCCTCCGGGCCCCCCTCTCTCTTTCTGGGGGTCCGTCTCCAATTCTTGCCTGGGATTTTCTCCCTAGTAATCGAGCCTCCTCCGGCCCGTCCACTTGGCTCTGCTCCAATGCTGAGCCTCGCATCCACTCTCACTGAACAGGGAGAGGGAGAAAACAGCCCTCCTCTACAGCTTGGCTGTAAAGGTGGGGGGGAAAGAAGAAGAGGGCCTGGCCGCAGGGCCTGCCTCTCTCTCTCCCACTTACCAGTTGTTTGTGAGTCGCATCCCTCACAAACATGCACTCGTTCCAGTGCTGTCTCCAACTCTGGCCTAGGCAGAGTTAGGGGGGCCACAGGGCTCCCCTCTTCCCCCCGGAGGGGGAGAGAGAGAGAGCCCAGCCACCCCCTGGCCTTCAACACCTACACGCAGCAGACACCAACAGCAAAACAACCAAGACAGAACTGCCAACAGCTTCCCGTGCTGTGATATGTGATTTTGAGCAGAAGCGAACAACATGGACAGTGCTTGGCTCTCCAGGGAACACTGCCCTGGCACCCAATCACCTCTGAGCCCCCCCAACCTCTCAGGGGGGCCAGTTTCAACCTATGACAATGTGCTCTTAATTTCTTGGGCTCTGAAGATCAAATCTGCCATATTGAGTGAATTTCTTCAACTTGTTTTTCTCTCGTCTGTTTGGCATAGATCCCCCCCTCTCCTCCTTTTTCTTGCCAGGGAGTTTGCCTTTTTTTAATCTAGTAGCTCTGAAACATGACAGAACAGAACCACTGTGACTAAAATAGCCTTAAGTGAAACTCCCTCCAGAGCCTTAACTCAAAAGAGCTGGAAAAAAATTCATTTGTATCTTGATTCTTTAGACGATGTAAAGATTAAATCTCTCCCAGAGACAGTCAGTCTGGAGCAGAGAGGTGCTCCCTCACAGTCCCCTCTGCTCAGCACTGCCTTTGCCTCTCTGCCCTGAAAGAAGAGTCGTTATAGAGTGGTTTCAGACACCCAGCATTGAGTGATGAACCATATGGTCACCTTTTCTAAAAGAGGAAATGCTTTGGATAATTACTCTTTAACTTTTTTAGCTTCCTGAAGGTTTCTTAAAAATAGTTACTGAAAAATGTTTATACAACAAAAAGGTTCCAGTAGTCCTTCTCTTCTTAGAATATTCCCTATCCCCTTTCCTGACCAGGCTTTAAAAATAATACAGTCATAGTAGTTAGAGTAATAATAATAATAATAATAATAATAATAATGATGATGATGATGATGATGATGTCATCATGGACATCTTTACCCAGATCTCACATACAAGATATTCCAATGTTTTCTTTGGCTAGAAAATACTACAGTAGGCTGAAGGGAAGGCAGAGGTACCCTCATCCAGTCCAAAGTTGGTTTTGGAATAGCTGTGGAGCTCCATTATGAACATCCACAGTTGAGACAGTGAGGGGTTTGCACAGTTGCTCTCCTGTATTTGTGGCTTTAAATCTGAATATGATTTCAACTGAAAATGGCATTCTGACACCAGCTCAGTGATGCCATGTCAGACCAATGCTGTTAATACTGAATATCTTACTGTAAAACTGGCTGTCATGGCTGGTGAGCCTGAGTGAGTCTCCTGGGTGCTGAAATCTATCCAGTCCATGGGCTCAGCCTCCCTCAGCGTGGTGGGGTGAGTGATGTCCTGTGCTCCCTCACAGCTTGTGTATGCATTTGAGAGCTGTAATTGTTGTTAGCCTTCCTGTTAAGGCACTTTGTGTTCCTTGTCTCTGGAATTGCACTTCATTTCTCCCAGTAAACCCTCTGGTGGAATGATTGCTATCTCTTGAGGGAAGGGAAAGGAATCATTCTGTCCTAGGGATGGTGTTAAAATTTTGGCTTTATCCCTTGAAAGTAGAAAGGCTGGAACTAAAAATGACAAACCCTCTCAGCTGTAAAGCCATCCTGTCCTTTCATTTTGTCCTGTGCTAATGAAATACTCCACTAATTGCTGTGGGACCTGCTCATACTGCCTTTCCTCCCAGCTGTCCTGCTGCCAGGGGTCCAGCAATCTGCTGCCAAAGTTAGCTTGTGTCTTACTAGTGCTTTAATTAACCAAAGTGGTTAATTCAGCACTGTGAAGAAATAGTAGTGTTTATTCTGCATCCTGACCTTTTTTATAGTCCTGACTTATGCTCTAGTACCAGTGCTCTCAAGTGGGTGGTGTCAGTGGGACATGGGATGCAGCAGAGCTGCCACTTCCCAAGGTTTTGGTTTATGAGTATTGATAACTGTGGTGGACATAAACAGACCATTTTTATGGATTTTTTTTTTTTACAAAAAGAAATGTCTTTGTGTAGTTCAGATGGGACACTGGACTAGGCTGAAACTTAAAAACTCTTTTTGTCAGCATCATGCCACCTGTAGAAAGTTTCTGATAACGTCAGTGCCCTCAAGCAGCACACACCTCACAGGGCTCTGTGGTTCAGCTTCAGGATGGAACTTCAGCTTGGGCTTTTGTCCTCTTTCATGTCTTTCTGTGCTGTTTCCAGTTGGTGAAGTAGTTATCTTCCTTCTTTATCTAAAAGATGTGTGTCTGTGTGTCTGTACATTAAAATAAGCTCTTTTTGTTCCCTGTCTTTTGTTGCAGATGAAGCTGCCAGTGTTATCCAGTTTGGTAAATCAGCCAAGCGATCACCTGAGTCCACTCAAATTGGGCAGTATGGGAATGGCTTGAAATCGTAGGTATAACAAAAGCCAGCCTTCTGAGGTTGGGGAGGTCAGAAGCCAGGTGGTTGGTTAATGTATTTTTTGCTTGAAGGTGTATATCTTTTTTTCCAGAAAAAAAAAAGCAGATGAACTCTAGATAAGATGCCCTGGTTTGGTAAGGCAGGAGCTCTGTCAACATCTGCTGTGGTTCTCCCGTGGCCAAGAAGGCTGTCCACAGCTGATGACAGTATTTTGGCACTGTGTTTGCGTGAGACAGAAGGTGCAGGTCAGAGCCAGGGAAAAATAATGAAAGAGCTGGAAACCAAACCGTAATCTGAAAAACCTGCCTGCAGCAACCAAGTAATAAAATTAGAACAAAATAGTGTTGCAGCCTCTCGGTAGGAAAGTTGTCTGGTGCAAGGCAGATGGACTTTAACTGTTTCTTTTTGTTCTTAAACCAAACAAAAGCAGAAAAAGGGGGAATGATGGAAGGAATGAGAGGAGGAATGGGATTAAGTGCAGAGGAACAGAGGTGGGGAGGAAATCTTGCTGGAGGGGATTTGCTAGGAAAGAGGAAGATGCTTGCTGTGTCTTTGGAAAAGTTAGAGAGCTTTATGGCTTACTCTGTTCTGCTTTGTCCTGGCATGTGTGGCTCGATTATATGCATTCTACTGGGAAATTGGTGGGACTCTATAATCTGGGGGGAAAAAAACCAGGATTTAGGGGATCTTGAGACAGTATTGATTCAGCTGCAGCATAGGACACATCCCGTATTCTGACCTGTGCACTTCCAGGACAGATCTGTGTCCCTTCTTAACCTTGAATAAGAGTTGTACTGTATTACAGCTGAGAAATGCTGCCTGAAGCCCCAGCATGTGAAGGGTGAGCTGCGGTATCGCTGTGGTATGACCTTAAGCCAGTCTCAAGACAAATGCACTGATGTAAGACTGATACCTCTTTCAGTGCAATGTTAATTGTTATCTGTTAAGGTTTTTTGGATGAGTTTGGTAACAGGGTGTGCTGGTTTAAGAGTCAACCAGCAGGGGAAATGAACTCAATTCAAAGGAGAGACCACAAGTCAGAATAACAATTTAATAAAATAATACAATAAGTACAATTAGACAGACAAACAATTGGTCCTAACCCACAAAACCCACATGTACAACCCAGTACCCTGGGGCATGAACAAAGTGGTGTTCCCTGGGCCCCGCTTGAGTCCAAAGTAAAGGGAGAGGGGAGAAACCTGCTGGTGGGAGAGCTGTTGCA
>NW_016690445.1:45690-123974 GCF_001604755.1 Lepidothrix coronata | reverse complement strand
AGCGGGGACTTCCATAAAAGGCTCAGAGCGGGGACTTCCATAAAGGGTGTGAGGACAAGAGCATCCTCTTCTCTTAACACCTAGTTTATAGCCTGAGGAGTCAGGCTCTATGGGCGGAGGGTGTGAATAGTCTATTGACAACAGTTTCTGGGTAATGGCATGGAAGGCTATAGAATACACAGTTTTGGGTTATACCCATACCATGATGAACTGATCTCAGCTGTCCTAACTAGGACACAGGGTAACAGAGAAGATGCAAAGACACTATTTTGGATAGGAGAGTGAGGAGGAAGATGGGACTCCCTTTTTGTGACAATGAGCTGCTAAGCTGCCTTGGCTGAAGTGTCAGTGAGGCTTTAGTTAGATATTAGGAAATTAATTTTCTGTCTCCAGACTGCTGCTATTCATTCCAGATACAGAGAAATGAGAGGTGTGCTTGCTTTGTCACTGACATTTCTGCTCAGAGGTTTGAAGGTTACTGTCACATCTCACCCTAGTTGTCTTTTTAAATTTTTTTTCTTTTTATTTAAACTGTCTACATAGTAGGAGTCTGGAACGCTGTGCTGTACTTCTGCACGTTTTAACTGTGACTGGTGTTAAATGTTTTGAAACACTGTGAAAATGTCTAGATTGAGATGTCTTCTGAAAGGAATGAGATGTTTAGAGAGAAATGGTAGTTGCTGTTTCTGCCCTTCTACCTAACCTGGTTTTGGCATCTTATAGTTGAACATAATGGGAAGAAAACTCAGTAAAGTGGTCTGTGTTTTGAACAGTGTGGTACATCAGGTGTAACACGCAGCCCAATCTCTGTCTACAGGGGTTCTATGCGGATTGGGAAGGATTTTATCCTCTTCACGAAGAAAGACAACACCATGACTTGTCTCCTCTTGTCACGGACATTCCATGAGGAAGAAGGCATCGATGAGGTTTGCATGTGCTTGTTGTAATGAAGTAATTTAGTGAATGCTGCCTTGTCTGAACTTGCCCAGCTCTCACAGGAGAATGGTCTGTGTCAGGGCTGGTTGCTACTCTTGTAGGATCAAGCATATGGTTTTCTTTTAGTGATATGCTTGTAGGGCTTCTGCAAAGTCAACAAAGATTTCTTCCTTTTGGTTTTAATTCTCTTTGAGAAGTCTCTCTACAGCAAGTTTAAAGGGCTTGTTTCAGTCACTTAAAGGTTCTTTTGCTGAGTTCAGAAAATGCTCAGACTTCTTACATTTTCCTTTTCCCACAAAATTTGAGCTTGAGATGTATTTAAATTTATTGCTCTAACTTGATTTTCTGTAGAGAATAAAAGGTGTTGTTGAAGTTGCTACCCACGGGTCATAAACTCCAGGCATGTCTCTTCTTTCAGATATTCTTTTTAATAAAAAGTCAGTGTGGTTCAACCTATGAAAAACTTGTATATCTTAATAGATAACTCAGGCAATGTTGCTCCAGGCAAGGCCGATAATGAAAAGTTTTAAATTTGCATTGGGATGGTATCTCAGGAAACATCTTCTGTCCTGAGGGAGGGAGTGAGTGTAGGGAATTGTGCAGAGAAGCTGGGGAGGGGCAGTGCATGCTGGCTGCCAGCCCATGACTGAAGTCCTTTGTGCAGCTGCAGTTTATAATTCTATCTGTGTTTTTGCTCTAAATAGTAGAAACCACCAGTAACCTTGCTAGAACCCCATAAAAGTAATAAATAGTGAGATCAGGATAAATATGAGTGAAGGATATTTGAGTTCATGAGAGAAATTAAGCCAGAGGTTTACATTTTTAAAAAAGGCAAGTTTGAGTGGTTTTTTAGTGTTATGAAAGTTGCTACAAGGGGAGGGGAAAAAAAGCTATTGAGTGTGTGAGTAGCTGGTACCATATGGGTGACTCAGAGGTGGTTCAGTCTGAGACTGGTGTTGTAGGAAAGCAACTCAGAGGCTGGCTTCAAGCATTTGAAAGACGTGCAAACCACTGAAAAGCTGGAAAGGACTCATGGTGAATTAGGGGGCTGTCAGGAGGGGTAAATCACTGGGCTGTGACCCACAGTAGGGGCTGACTGGAGTGGGAAAGCTGGAGTCACTCTCAGTACAATGGGATTTGCAGGTCATTGTTCCCCTGCCCACCTGGAATGCACGGAGCCATGAACCTTTGACGGACAACATGGAGAAGTTTGCTATTGAGACGGAGCTCATTTACAAGTATTCCCCTTTCAAATCAGAACGGGAAGTGATGGAGCAGTTCAGTAAGATACGTGGTGAGAAAGGTACATGTGAATGGTGCAGGTCATGGGCGAGGTATTTGGAGTTTGGCTGGGATTTGCCTGATCGTCTTGTTACTTGCTCAGGCACCCTGGTGATCATCTTTAACCTCAAACTGATGGATAATGGAGAGCCAGAGCTGGATGTGACTTCTGACCCACAAGACATTCAGATGGCAGAAACACCCCCTGAGGGAACGTAAGTGTGACCAGTATTACAGGCCCTGATCAAACTGGGTGTGGGGTTTGGCTATATAGTGTCTGCATGGGGTTTTCTAAAGCATCTCTTTCTGTACTGAACTAGAGAATGTAGAAGATTTGTAGTTTATTCTGTAGTAGTTTGGGATTCATGTGTGTGTTAGCCCACGGGTGTTGTGGCTGTGTTTTGGGTGAACACTTGTGCTAGCTGGTCTCAGCTTAGCCCAAGCAGCAGACTCAATGCCCTTTAGACACCTTAAAACAAGGAGCCCTAAGCTATAGGTTTAATTTTCTACACTGTACTGGTTTAAGAGTCAACCAGCAGGGGAAATGAACTCAACTCAAAGGAGAGACCACAAGTCAGAATAACAATTTATTAAAACAACACAGCAAGCACAATCACACAAACAAACAATTGGTCCTAACCCACAAAACCCACATGTACAACCCAGTACCCTGGGGCATGAACAAAGTGGTGTTCCCTGGGCCCCGCTTGAGTCCAAAGTAAAGGGAGAGGGGAAAAACCTGCTGGTGGGAGAGCTGTTGCAGGCTGGTCAGAAGTGGTGATTGCAGTCCAGCTGAGGTTGAGAGCGATGAACTGCAGTCTTCCTCTGGATCCCACGAGTGGTTGCAAAAGTTCTGAAACTCCAGGTTTATATATTTTCCAGTTCAGGCAGAAATGGTCAATCCTTCCCTCAGAGCGGGGAGTTCCATAAAAGGCTCAGAGCGGGGACTTCCATAAAGGGTGTGAGGACAAGAGCATCCTCTTATCTCACAGGCCTCTTAACACCTAGTTTATAGCCTGAGGAGTCAGGCTCTATGGGCGGAGGGTGTGAACAGTTTCTGGGTAATGGCATGGAAGGCTATAGAATACACAGTTTTGGGTTATACCCATACCATGATGAACTGATCTCAGCTGTCCTAACTAGGACATACACTCATCAGATGTTTTCATCATCAGTCTGTGCTGCTTCTAAACTTCTGTTCAATTTTGTGATTAAATGGTAAAACATGAGGTGCTGTTCAGGTCAGCCTCCATGGGTGGATGGTGCAGGGGGGCAGGTGGGGTGTATGATCACATCTGTCTGGGAGCAGGGGCCGATCCTGGACTTTCCTGCATAGGAAGAAGAAGGATGTACTCTGAGGGCAGCTGGAGGAGCAGAGGGCCCTGTTCAGAGAGAGCTGAGTGTTTGCTGGGTTGATTATGTGTAGCCTGAAAAGGAAAGACTGAGCTGAAATGAGCCAAATGTTTGATCCCAGAGCTCTGTGGGGACACTTAGCAAGCTTTACCTTTCTAATGAGATTACATGCGTCTTCCCTGAAGTGCTTGAATTTTCCATGGGAAGTTTCAGACCCTGTAAAGCAGCTCTGTCTCTATGTATTAAGAGTGATGTTATTGAGTGCACAGAGCAGCAAACTCCTTTGATCCCTCCAGGGATCTCATGTGCTTCTCAGCCTCTTTAATGCGAGCTCTCAAGGCATCACTGCTTCTTCCTCCTAATGTTGTGGTACCATGTCTGTGTGTGAGCAGTGCAGGTTCTGTGGCAGCACGCTGTTGACTCACTGAAGGGTAAGAAAGCTCTGGCAGATGGGCACACAGTGTTAAATGGTCCCTTTTATAGCTTTGACGTTTATTATGCAGATGTATTCAAACTCCCTCTTGAAACTGCAGTAGCGTATTATCAGTATTTTGTAGAAGTAGTTACAATGTACAGTTCAATAGAGAGTCTCTGGAGAAGACACAGATAGAAAAAAACTTTAAAGAAAAGCCTCACTTAATGTAGCTACATGGTAGTTAAAATAGAAAAACCTTTTCTTTCACCTGGCTGTCTTGCTGAGGGCATTGTTCTGAAGTAAATGGCTCTCTTGCAGGAAACCGGAGCGCCGCTCCTTTCGTGCTTATGCTGCTGTGCTATACATCGATCCCAGGATGAGGATCTTCATCAACGGACACAAAGTGCAAACCAAACGACTCTCGTGCTGCCTCTACAAGCCAAGGTAAGTGTTGGACCCAAAATCTGCAGATGTGTGGGACCTTTTGGCATTAGAGAAAAGGTTTAGCATTTTGCTCTCCAGCAAACATTCTGCATAATTCCATGTTAAAGCCACAGAAACAGACCATAAGAAAATGGCATGTGGTGCTGATGTCATGGAAAAAGAGGTACATTTTGGAAAATCTAATGTTTTTAAAAATTGCATGAGTCAATGGTGCAATTTGGCTCCCTTTCAGAACAAACTAAGAAATGAAGATCCTTGTTCAAAATACTATATTCACACAAAACTGTTGGGTAACTGTGTTGTTTTTTTGAGCAGGACAAGGAAATACATATAGTTGGCGTTGGGATTATTACTGAAACGAAACTAGACTGAGCAGTTTGAAACAGTTGCTTTTATACGTAGCTAATCTAGGTTTGAATAGAGATTGAGAAATAGCTTTCTCTCTATTCTTTTAAATTCCCTTAAACAAAAAATGTGACAGTGAGCTGAGGTGTGCTTCCAGTTGGCTGAACAGAGACTGGAAAAGGTTACCAGCGTGGGAGGGTGAAGGGAAACATGTATTTAAGTCTGCTTGAGGCAGTAGTGTTCTTCTGTCCCTGGGAGCACACAGTCTGCATTCTAGATACTTTAGCATGATTTGGTTTAATAAAATCGTAGTAATTTTGCAGAGTATTAGCTGATTGTTTTAGTATAGCATTTTGGCTTGCAGTGGTATTTCAGGCCCACTCTCAGCCCACTAAGGCGCTGTTACCTACCCCAGGCCAGTGTCATGTGCCCAGTTGCGCCTGAAGAGTCTGGCTGGTTTCTAACTCAGGGCATGGTCTGTCTGTCAAGGTCATATTTCCTCAGCTCCTTATGTGAGAACGTGTGAGATGTTATTAGAAACCTGAGCAAAGTCAAGGAATGTTACACCCACTACTCCCTGTGCTGGCCAGGTCAGTTGTTTCCCTGCAGGTGGCAGGAAACTTGCTACTGTAAATCCTGATTTGCCGGATAGAGAATTTCTGGATTTCTGACTCTGTTTTACCTACATGGGCTCCTTTGGGGTCAGCTGATGCAGCATCAGTGCTCAGCTCTTTAGCATGGCTGTGTTTCTAGCCCAGTAGCCTGGACCAAGTAAGTGTTGAACTTTCCTGGTCCAGCAAAGGGATGGAACAGGCAGCAGAGGTGCTGCTGCGTTACACCCTGCGTAGCTGGTGTGGGACATCCTGAGGGGCTCTTTCCCTTAAGTGGGGGCTCCCTCCTGCAGTAGGACTGTCAGTCATATTGCCTTCATCTCTGAAGGAAAAGCCTGTACGGTGGCTTGTCTACAGGTTCCAGTGTTGGTGTTAGAGAACAAAGAATGGAAATCCACCGTGGATTTAGGGTATGTAAATGCCTTTACTGAAAATTAGGGTTTTGCAGCCCTTGTGCTGTTTTTCAGGAATAACAGTGTGTCTCCTAAGCTAGGCACTTGTTTTCTGTTTGTCATCTACCCCTTTTGGAAGCCATGTTTCTGTGGGAGAGGCTTCTGCTCATCTTTCTGGAGCCGGTAATGTGCCAGTGGCAGGGGCAGGCTGGTTTTGTGCAGATCCTTCACCAGCAGTCCCAGTTTCCTTGGGAATGGCTTGTGTCTCCTGAAAGGTTACTCCCATCCCTTCCCCAGTACCAGCTGGAGCATGGGTTGTGCAGGTAGAAGTAGCCAGGCCATGTGCAAGTGTGTCCCTTTACAAGGACACTCCAAGGCAGTCGGAATGAATGTCATGAGGCTGGTGATGGCTCACGGTGCCATCATCTGGGACACCCTACAGTTGCTCACAGTGCTCCCTGGTGTCCCTATAGTCCCCTCAGGAGCTGCCCTGCCTCTGAGCTGGGCATGGGGGGATAATTCAGCTTCACCTTGCTTCTCTCTTTTTTTTTTTCCTCAGAAAAATCAGTTGGATATGGATGAGGTAATGTGTTTATGCCAGCATGTTGAGAGCAGCCTGGCTTTCAGTGTGCTCTCTCTCTTGCCCCCAGGTAGCTTTCATCAATCTTACATAAGTTAGAGATGATACTGCCAAAATCCTGTCTCTACAACTCCTGTCACAGTGACTTCACCCAACTGGGTGATTTCTGGAAGCGTTAGCACCTGCCTGCTTTTTTGTCACTGAGGAAATCCTTATGAATAGCAGAAAATGAGTTTAGCAAAATGTATTTCAGGGAACTGTACTTGTGGTGTGAATTTTCTAGATTTGGGAGCAAGGGATTCCTGTTGGGGAGACTATTTCTGACCTCAGTACCAACATCCATATGTGCTCACCCACAGAAACAAACCTAAACAAAACTTTTCATCTGTACAGTGTGGTTTCTCATGAGTCCTGACAGTTTATCTGCCATTTGGAGGTAATCTTGTCTCTCATTGGGATCTAAATGTGATTCCAATCAATTGGTCAGTCAAGCCTTATGTCCCTATGTAAAAAGCATTTCTAGTGGCTTTTGCTTTGGCTAAATGCTGGAAAGGTTTATTTTCCATAACGAGTTATTTGGAGTAGGATTTTCCTCTTTATACATCTAAAACCTTGTGTCTTAAGATGATCTGAGTTCCTACAGGCTTTGCTTGTCCTTGGTGTCATCTTCCCTAATTACGTGCCTCTGCTCAGAGGCACTCATAAGCTTTGGCCTCACACATGCCCGTCTCTCACTCTGCAGCAGTCTGTGGATTGGGATCTGCATTGGGCATTTAAAGATATAGGAAAGGTGAAACAAACCACCGCAGCTCCAGCACAATCTACAGGGTTGTAAGTCAGATGTGGAGCACACAGAAATGTCCTGAAACTTAAAGCTCTGATCAGATTGTTTTTCTGCTTTGAGCTAGCCCTGTGTGAGATGGACCTGTCAGATGGCACCTGTGGACAGCTGTTTGCAGGAAAAAGGAAAGATTATTTAGCTGTAGTGGGAGGATTTTGAGAAGCTTTCCATATATATTCATTCTTCCTTTCCACTTCTGAAGAAGAAATTATTTCTCTAAGTCTTGCGATTTCCTCAGAGTATGGGTATATTTTGCCCCCACTGGCTAGTGCAGAAAAAGACAGGGTATTGTGTTTGCAACTTCTACTAAAAGATCTCTGACTTAAAGAGGTTTTTGCCTAGGTTCAACCAAAATGTCCAGTTCCTGATGTGTAAACCTCTTCCATTTATTGAGTCTGTTGGGAGGAGTATACAGTAGCTACTTGTAGGGACTTTTTTCTCTCATGCAGTGATGAAATCTTGGTTTGACCTTACTGCTGAGTTTGCTGATTAATAAATTTTGATCATCACAGGATGTACAAATATACTTCAAACCGTTTCAAGACCCGTGCAGAGCAAGAGGTGAAGAAAGCAGAGCACATGGCGAGGATAGGTGAGTCCTCAGGGTATGCATATGCCCTCATTCAGCTGTTGCGAAGGGAAGGTCTGAACACTTGCTGGATATGACTTGGATTGCTTGCCTCTGGGATCATTGGAATTGCTCAGGAACTGAGTTATTACAGTGACTACAGACGACCCAGACTTGCTTCCATGCAATGGAAGGAATGTACATTGTTCTCTGAGATCATTTCATCTGGGTAACAGCTGTACAGGATACCCCTTGGAGCCCCAGCTGTCTGCCCTCACTCCAGCCAAAGCCTGGTTGAACCCTGTCACCCCACAGTTCTGCTCTCACCTTTAGCTCTTGGTTGTGTTCTCCTTTTACCCTTTTCTGTTGAGACAACTCAAAAAGTAGATTTTTGTTCTGTCACTTGATGTAAAGGGATTGGTCCACTTAGAAGTGGAACTCTAGTGTCTGACTCTGAAAAATGCTGCCATTGGTGTTCCATTGCTGAGAACAGGTCTCATTGGCATGGAAACGTTACTCATTTCCATCACCAAACCTGCCTCGTGCCTCTGGCTGTGCAGGGAACCAGCACTGTGCCCAGGTGGCCAAGAAGGCCAATGGCATCCTGGCCTGTTTTAGAAATAGTGTGACCAGCAGGACTAGAGAAGTGATTCTTCCCCATCTGTACTTGGCACTGGTGAGGCCACACCTTGAGTACTGTGTCCAGTTCTGGGTCTCACTTCAAGAAGGACACTGAGGTGTTGGAGCAAGTCCATAGAAGGGCAATGAAGGTGGTGAAGGGTCTGGAGCGCATGTCCTGTGAGGAGCGGCTGAGGGAGCTGGGGTTGTTTGGCCTGGGGAGGAGGAGGCTCAGAGGAGACCTTATTAGTCTACAACTCCCTGAAAGGAGGTTTTAGCCGGGGGGGGGTTGGTCTCTTCTCCCAGGCATCTAGTCACAGGACCAGAGGACATAGTCTCAAGCTGTGCCAGGGGAGGTTTTAGCTTGGACATTGGGAAGAATATCTTCACAGAAGGGGTCATTTAGACATTGGAATGCCCAGGGAGCTAATGGAGTTACCATCCCTTCAGGTGTTTAAGGGAGAACTGGACGTGGCACTTAGTGCCATGATCTATTTGACGTAATGGTGTTAGGTCATAGGTTGGACTCGATGATCTTGGAGGTCTTTTCCAACCTAAATGATTCTGTAATTCTGTGAACCAGCCCGGTGCCTCCAGGGGTGCAGGGATCACTGAACTGTCCCAGTGCCCCCTGGGGGAGAGGGGGTGCTGAGCAAAGTGCTTAGGATGTGGTGGCGAAAACTCCCAGCTGACCTCAAACTGTTACTGCAAGATTGGGTCACATGGAGCCTCTAGGACTAAAACATACTCATAGCATTATCCTCAGCCTCAGCAGCACGCATCTCATTACTTTGCTTGTAGGAAAATGGATTTAATCTGTAACAGCCAAGCTCTCTTGTTCTGTTGTAGGTAGAAAAGATTAATTTCTTTCTCCAGCTCTCCAGAGGGATTCTCACCCGGGAATGATTTGCAGTGTGCTCTTTCAAACCCCAGGAGTGCATTGTGAGAAATGGTGGGTCTCAGCTGAGCAAACAGCAGTTCTAGCCTGCCAGAGCTGCCTGCCCTCGATGTGTTGGAATCCATCAGACTGTGAGAGTGCTGATTCTCTGGAAGTAGCTTATGAGCTTGTGGAATGAAAACTTAGGATAACCAGAAAATAGCTGGAGGAGGAGGATGTATGGCCAGCTGTGACTATTGGTGACATGGCTTTGGCATATTGTAGGAAGAGCCATGTCTAAGAAGTAAAGACATACATATGTTTAAGGTGAGGAAAAGCCATTTTTTCATTCCATGGGAACTGACTTCCTGCTTCATGTGATAGGCTGTAGTATCCAGATCCCTAAGTGAGTGGGTGGACCTAGGAAAAAAGTACCATTCCTGGGCAAGGTGGCTGTGATAGACCATCAGCTGCTTTCTGTGTCCTTCAGAACCAAGACTGAGTACTGCACTGAGGCACCTTGGTGTTGCCATTGCCTGGCTTCTGGAAATCCCCTTCCAAAGTTTGGAAAGCAAACAAACAGGAGAGGTGAGGAATCACGCAGGTGTCCAGTACTGGAAATCGTTAACAGCTCTGTGCTGCACTGAGTATTATTTTGGAGTATTTTGGTGTGTCCAGTGCCTTGCTTGGCAGTGCCATGGGTATGCTGTGCCTTTTGTCCTCTGGGAGGATGTGGATGCAGGTACCAGCTGCTGTGTGCTCGCTGTCCTGTGTAGGACACCCATTTTACCCACTGGGGCCTCAGCCCTGTCAGCTGTCTCAGTTGTCACTGCATTAGTGGAGCAGGTTTGACCTGTGCCCTTCTGGGTTACTGCTGTGTTCTTTCCACTAGCCACAGATATTTTTAGCCCACCAGCAACTTCCCTACAAGCTCTGATTGAAGTGGACCGAGTGCTCTAAACAGACTCCAGATTCCTGTGGGTTTGATTTAGCCAGGCTGTCTCTTGATGATGGTTGCTCACACAGCACAGTCCTGCTGTGACCTGCTTGGTGGGCAGCTGTGAACTCAGAGAGTGCTGCTGTGGGAATGAGGGGAACACAGCTCCAATGAAATGCTGCATAGGAATGAAAAGGGATTGTTATTGTAGTGGTATAAGTGAGCTGACTAGCTACAGACTTTTGTTTCCTTCTGTCTGGCAACTGAGTGCTGCTTTTCAGAGAGATGCTGGTAATCCCTAGGAGCCAGTTGCTACCCTGTCATCTTTCTGCTTGCCCCGTCCTCTGTAAATCTTAGACAAGGTTGTTCCTCAATTGTTGTGTTTCTTGTTTTGAGAGTCTCACAGCTGCAGTTTGTCTCTGTGTGAGGAGAGTAGGGAGGGAGATGGCTTTTGGGTGTGCTGTAACTGTGCTGCTGCCCCCCTGTTGCGAGAACGTGGGTCTTCTGCTCACCTTGGTGTGAACCACACCGTCCCTCAGCATGCACCCATTGTATTTCCAAATCACAGAATCACAGAATGGTTTGGATCGGAAGGGACCTTAAAGCTCTTCTCATTCCATGCCCTTCCACTAGGCAGGGCAACTTGCAGTAGACCTGGATGCTCCAAGCCCTGTCAAACCTGGCCTTGAACACTTCCAGAGATGGGGCAGCCACAGTTTATTTGGGCAACCTGTGCCAGTGCCTCACCACCTTCACATGGAAGAATTTCTTCCCAACAGTCCCTCTAGCCCTATTCTCTGTCAGTCAGAAGCTATTATCCCTTGTCCTGTCATTCCAGGCCCTTGTCCAAAGTCCCTCTTCAGCTCTCTTGGAGCCCCTTTAGGCATTGGAAGGCGCTCTAAGGTCTCCCTGGAGCCTTCTCTTCTCCAGGCTGAACACTCCAAGTTCTCCCAGCCTGTCTCCAGAGCAGAGCTGCTCCAGCTCTTGGAGCATCTCTGTGACCTCCTCTGGACTTGCTCCAGCAGCTCCATGTCCTTCTGATGTTGAGGCCCCAGAGCTGGAGGCAGCTCTGCAGGTGGGCAGCATCTCAACGGAGCGAAGCAAAGGGGCAGATTCCTCCCCTCCCCTGCTGCCCACGCTGTGGGATGAGCCCAGCACACGGGGGGTTTCAGGGTGCCAGTGCACACAGGTGGGGTATGTCCAGCCTCTCACCCACCAGCACTCCCCCAAGTCCTTTTCAGGGCTGCTCTCAATCCATTCTCCTTGCTGAAAATGAGGTTTATTGAACGAATCTTAAGCGATATAAGGGTTGTGTGCATCTATCGCCAGCATTCCTCTTGCTCTAGGAGAGAAGTGAAAAGGGGAGTATCTTTTATGTATTAAGTTTCTTGCATGCAAGGCTCAGGTACAGGGTAGGTTTTCAGAACGCTGGGTCCTATTTCATGGATAGCACAGATTTCTCTTTTTCCAGGCAAAATTTAGCTATTATCAGAGACAAAAGCATTTCTGAGAGTAGTCTTTTCCCTTCATCTCTGCAAGAAAATGATCTCTTTGGAATTCCTTTTCAAGCCTCTTTTTGTGAGAATCTTTCTGTGAATCATTGCCAGGCAGATCGGGCAGGGCCACTAGTATCGTTATGCTTTCCAGTTCTTTGTTGACTTCCTCTAGGATCCTTCCTTTAAACGTGCTTTTGCAGAGTTTATCCCTGCAATTGTGACAGTGTTGACTGTGACCTCTGAGCATGTTTGAGATGCTGTGTTGGTAGGGCCCTCTCATGTAAGGTTTGATTTTTGTACCTTTTTGTGTTTCTTTGTACCCTTGTAACACATCTGTGCAGCAAAGGCTCTCTGGAATCTCTCTCCTGTACTGACTGGCTGACATCATCCTTGTCCCTGTGTGTTTCAGCAGAGGAGAAGGCTCGTGAGGCAGAGAGCAAAGCTCGTGTCCTTGAGCAGCGCCTTGGAGGGGATCTCACGCGGGAGTCCAGGGTGAGCCTTGTGCTTTAGCAGCGTGGTTTGTTTTGGGCACTGAGGGACAGTTCAGAGCACTGGCAGTGGAGCAGTGCTGGCTGAGCAGCACCAGTGGCAGCCCCCCCATGGCAGCATCCTGTGTACTGGTTAAGCAGGTGGTGATGGTGAGCTGCCAGCAGCGTTCAGGCAGCTCCACAATCTCCTTACCACTGTATGTGCTTCACGTTCTGCACTTGATGTCCAGCCCAAGTGGGACGCACGCTGGCATTCTCTTGCCCACGCCCCCCATATATCCTGGGTGGGAAGGCGACCTCCAAGCCCCAGATGCTGTTTGCTGTCAGACTCTGTGGAAGAGGCCTGGGGAACAGGAGGTGTTGGAACAGAAGTAGAACTGGGGGCTTTTTGGCTGTTCCCCCCTGCCTGTGCAGCTGTCTCTAAGGCATTTGGGCAGAGGCTTTTGGAGAGGGGCTCTTTGCTTTCTCCCAGTGGGACTGTGGCTTTGAGAGGGGCAAGGCTGACCCCAGTGCTGCAGGGGGGGAGGAGGGCTTGCAGGGATACCGGGAAGGTCAGCAAGTGACACCAGCTTAAAATCAATGGGCTTCCTATTGGCATCAGATGGAAACAACAGTATCCAAGTGCCCTGGCTGTTTCCCTGTGCTCAGTTGCCTCTAGTTTCAGTTTCCTGGGACCTTTAATTACATTTAGACATTTTTTTCCAAGCAACTGTGTAGCTGCTTAAACTACAGAGGGTAAGTGCTGCCCTACCTGTGGAGTCATGCTGGTTGTCACCTGCCACCCGTCATGAATTCTTTTACATTTAGAACAATTTCTCAGATTTTTTTTGAAAGGGGAAAAAAATCATAATTTGAGTGAATTTTATGAATTTCCCAGCAGCAGCTTTACTGTGCAATGCCTTTTTGCAGGCGACGTTGCGTCAGGTCCAGAACTCAGCCATCACCATGCGGCGGGAGGCTGATGTCAAGAAGAGGATTAAGGACGCAAAGCAGAGGTGAGTGCAGGGGTTTCCAGGCTCTAGAGTTCCCAGTGGTTAGTGCAGGGGCTTCCAAATTCTGGAGTTCCGTGGCTGTTCGCTCCCAGGTGCTCAGATGTCTCTTGTGCTTTGTGCGTGTGGTGGAGGAGGAGGAGTTCAGCTCAAAGCTTAAATATCCATGGGCATCCAGTATGCCCAGGCTATTAAACCAAGCAGCTAGGTCACTATTATGGTTACCTCTGCTGCTCCCCTCTTATCTGCTGAAAGACATGTGGGTGCGTGGGTTGTTTGCTGTAGATGTTTACTTGGTTTTCACATCAGCTGTTTTCACTCTTTTACTTTTCCACCTGCAGGTAAGATTCAGGCTGGTGAACCAATGTTCACAAGTTACAATGAAAACAGCTTTAGGAATTGTAGGGATGTTTTCTGAAAACATGCTGAATTTTGTTGTAGTCAGTGCTGTGAAATTTGAAGATATGCTTCTAGTTTAGGTCTGATTGCAATTAACTTTGGCTTTTGATGTACTCACAGGAATATTTCACTCTTTATATACATTTTTTTTGCATTTCTCAAATTAAGTGGTAACCAGAAACAAATGCTCTTAAAACAAATGCTGAGTCTGAGGAAGTTGGGGATTTGCATACAGCATGTCCCTGTTCCCACCTGGTTGTTTGCATGCTAGTTTACATGGCTGCCTAGGTCAGAACTATCCCAGACTTGTTGCCAGAGATAGATCTAATGCATCTTAAAATGCTAAAAGGAAAGAAATAAATACAGCTTTAATTTAAAAGTGCTAGACCTGAGATCTGAAGGATGTAGAAACTCATGGGAGAAACTGTTTTGTTCAGCTTCCACGTACTTTTCCATGTACAGTTTGTCCTTTAATTCTTGAGTTTGGTGACGTTAGTGCACAAAGGAAAATTTTGTGAATGGTCTTCTGCCCCTTGTGCCCATGGGCAAAATACTTTTTCCTATTAATAAGCTGACCCTCAAAAAAAGCTCTGGGCAGGCACATGGTTTTCCCTGTGTCCCTGCATTCATCACTGGTGATCGGAGACAGTTCAGAAGGTCAGGCTTTTCCACAACCTTGTACTTCATCCAGAAAACAGAAGAAATTCCTGAAAAATGTGTATAATAGGAAACCTTCTGTATGAACCTTTTGGAAAACTCCTGAGTTACAGAGGATGTCCTAGGACAGTGTTCTGCTGTTTCTCTGGTGCTGAGTGCATCAATGAAAGAAGTGCTTTCTGTTTTCCAAAGCCTACATAAGATCAGGTTATAAGTCCAAATGATAGGACAGGTACTAAATTCTTAGTAATGAAATCCCTGACTTTTGAACCACCACTTAATTTTCCATGGTTTGGATAATGATTTGACTTCCCGTCCTCTCTGATAAAAATGAGGAGATGCCCTTCCTATTTTGTGGGGGAGTGCATGGTATTACTTGAAATGTAAGGCTCTGCATCCTTTTCCAGAAGTTATAAAAAGAAAATGAATCCCTGAGATGGGTGTTTTGCCACACCTCCTCATGCTCTTGAATCACAGTTGTCCACCTTGATGAGCTGGGACCAAAGGGTCACATTCCAGCCCAGCAGTTGGCAGTATTGAAAACCCTTATTGGCAAAAGTTTAGATTTAAAAGTACTGAAAATTGCTATTACAGATGTTTTCCTAGAAAAGTATTATAGTCACCTGTTTTAAAGGAAGGTGTAACACAGGGTGCTGTTACATCTGTGTGGGGGAGGATGGCCTTAAACAAAAAATGAATGTGAATTCAGTCTATTTTGGGGATTTATTCTGAGGTGTTTCACCATTAAGACAGACTTACATCTCATATATGCAGGTGATCACAGTGCAGGGCTCGAGCATGCACAGCTCAGGTCCTCCTAATATCTGATATTAGTAGACAGCAGAACATTTTAAAGAATTCCGCTATCTTCAACTAACCACTGAAGCAGAAGTCAAATTTCTAAGTGGGATAAAGCACGTAAGTGGTAAGAACTTTATGAGGGCAGAAGGGGGGATATAAGTGAGGTCAAAATTGAGAGAGGTGGGCAGGACTGTGGTATAGGCTCTGCCTTATAGTAATTACAGGTTTGGACCTTGCATTTGAGGATACCTTCAGCCTGAAGCTGAGGATCCTCCTTATGAGAAATCCTCAGCGTGGATTTCAGGGAAACTGTGGAACCTGATTAATTTAATCTGGTAAAGAGCAGTAGTTCTGTTTGTGAGACACAGGGATTTTGTTTGATTTATAGCACAAAGAGATCAATCTCAAGGCTTTCTGCCTCGCTGGAGACAGAACTTCTGGTAACCAAAGTTGAGATTCAGAAATCCCTATGAGCTCACAAACATATTTGAGGCCAACTTTTGTTGGAGTCATCCGCTGCATAGATAAAGGAGAAATCATGCAAATTGATATCCTGGCATGAAAGAAAAAAAAGGTCTGTTTGGGCTGTGCGTTGTATCCTCCAACTTTCCAGCTTAAGGAACGGCCTTTCAAAACTTGGAATTAGGCGAACTTTCCAGAATTTGAAAATCAAGACTACAGTTTTGTATCAAAATCTGAATTTTCATGGTATATCTAGACAGGGATCTGCATCTGGAAAATACAAACCAAAATAGCATTGGAAAGGACCAGTCTGTACCAAACAACACTCTCATGAAACTAGCTCACTGTCGTTTTTTGAACAAGCACATCTGAAGTAAAATCCAGAATCTGTTCTGAAGGAGAAAACACAAGCAAATGAATAATTATCTGTCCATCCTAAAATAGTGTCTGTATTGCAAAGTTTTTGTATTTTGTTCATGTTCAGTTGTAATGCCCATTCAACAACTGCTTTGTATTTTTCAGAAATAGGAGATTACAGGATTAATTTAATGCTCAAGGATGCCAGATTTCCATACCCTCTCTCTAACACCAGTATATAATATGCTTTATTTTCAGCATCTCTGAGGCTCTGTTTCGTTCCCTTCCAGGGCACTGAAGGAACCCAAAGAGCTGAATTTTATCTTTGGGGTGAACATTGAGCAGCGTGAGCTGGACGGCATGTTCATTTATAACTGTAGTCGGCTGATCAAGATGTATGAGAAGGTGGGCCCGCAGCTGGAGGGCGGCATGTGAGTCTTGCAAATTTTTCTGCAGTCTTTTTACTTAAACCTGGCACATTTCTACATCTAACTTAGGTTGTGCAATAACCTAAGTTATGCGTTAATCATTCTTCACGAGCATGAGGCCTGCTCATTTTGTCAGCATTCAGTTTGCATTCTGACAAATAAATTATGTTTAATACTGCTTAATATTTCCCCGGTTTCTTAGTATTGAGTTCTCTACATGGATTTTGGTCATCCCTGCAGCAGTATGAGGTGCTTGGGCTCAATGCTGGCATGTGGCACTGATGAGTGCTGATACCAATGATGCCTCATTCTAGGGACAGGGAAAATAGGTCTTGACAGCAAATACAAATGTTTGAGCCCACCTTACTTTCTGTATGATGGCTCAGGTTGCAAACCTGGCAGTTTAATGTTTGTGACTGTGTGTTCCTCTTCTAGGGCATGTGGAGGAGTGGTAGGTGTGGTCGATGTGCCCTATTTGGTTCTGGAGCCAACCCATAATAAACAAGATTTCGCTGATGCCAAAGAGTATCGACACTTGCTGAAGGCCATGGGAGAGCATTTGGCTCAGTATTGGAAGGATGTTGCTATAGGTAGTGAAGCTTCATGATTACCAGGGGGTGGAAGGAGAAACTTGGGTGTCTGGAGGGCAGCCCAGAGTGCAGGTGGTGATTTTGTGATAATGTCTCTGTATTGAGCAGGATGTGGTTTGTTTTCCAGCCCAGAGAGGTATCATCAAGTTCTGGGATGAATTTGGTTATTTATCAGCAAACTGGAACCAGCCTCCGTCTAGTGAACTACGCTACAAGCGCCGGAGAGCCATGGAGATCCCCACCACGATTCAGTGCGGTGTGTCTGATCTGGCTGCTCCTCCCTGGGGAAGGAGGGGCACTCCTGGCTGCAGCTGGGGAGCAGCTAAATGCGTAGGACATTTAAGATGGGCTTCATTATCGTTATCCCCTCTTAGGGCTTGTCTTCTCTGTGAGTTGCCTCTGTCTGCACACGATGGTACACTGTAACATCCTGGCATAAGGCTCTTTTCCTGCACAGTTCACTAACTGTGATGTTCTTCAGATCCCCTGACAGAGTCGGGCAGGTGTGGCCAGTAGCAGTGTTGAGAGTGGGCTCAGAAATGTCGTATGAACTGGAACTGGCCAAAGCCACCCATCCCAGCAGCAGAGTAAAATCCGAAACTTCCCCATAGGCAATGGGAAATGGCCAAGTAATTTGCACCCTAATGCACTAACCTACTGATCAGTACTGGGTGTGAGCACAAAGGGAACATTTTACAGTTTCCTTGGAATTTAATGCAAGTTCTCTTCTTTGCACCTCTAAACAGCTCTGGGTAAGCCCTTGCCAGGGTTAGGGAGAGCTCAACGCTATCACTGTCTCCTGGTAGAGGGACACCAAACTCCCTTATTTTCTCCCCAGGACTTGGGGATGAGGATGTTAAGAAAAGAATGGGAGGCCATTCTTGTGGAATTATTTTGTTAGGTTCTTCTACTTCAATGGTTTTCTCAGGCCTTTCAAAGTTCCTACCAAAGAGGAAGGGTTTTACTCTCATTCTTCTTGTCCTTCCGTGTTGACATCCTTGCAGAGCCTGATTTAAGGACATTTGGATTTTCCTGGCAAAACTTGATTTTGTGAAGCTGTTGGTTTCCTGGTAGGCCAGCAATACTCTCAAAGTGTTCCTGGTTCATCAAAACTGTAATAATTATTATAATTTTTTTTTTCTTTTAGTGGATAAGTCTCTGACTTTTGTTGTGTTGGTATCGGTAGGAGACAGCCTGATTGCTGGGCTGAGCCATGATGTCAGGATTGGCTGTTCTGACTGATTTGTACATGCCATTGTTGCAGCAGGAGCGTGAGGTCCTCTGGTATCAGTTGATGCCAGGTTTCATTGCATTCTTGTTAGGGATGTCTTTGAGGGTTTCATCCAAGCATTTTGTGAGCATGAAACAAGAATTGACTCTGTATCCTGCGACTGTCTCACTTTTTTTGGCCACTAATCTTATTGTTGCATACACTTTGGTGTGGTACTTGGGCTTTGAATGGGCTGGGGGAAAAAATGAGGTTGTATGTCAGACTGTGTATTTCTAATTTGCAAAGTGTCTGTGTGACAGATGTGTGTCTGAAGTGGCGGACTCTCCCGTTCCAGCTAAACTCTGTGGAGAAGAACTACCCTGATAGCTGGGTGTGCTCCATGAACCCTGATCCTGAACAAGACAGGTAAGGATCAGTTAATATTAAGACTTCTGCAGTGTGTCTTGCCTGTACATTTGGAGCTTTTTTCTGGTCATCTGGTCTTTGAGAATAGTTGGAGGGATTGGCAGTAATTCGGTACCTTTAAACTGTGCTCACAGCCTGTGAAAAGGCAGTGATGACGTGTAGAGCTGAATGTTGGTGGACATTTGTGTAATGTGCAAATTGCAGAGGGCACCCTCGGCAAGTGACAGATGACATCAAACTGGGAGGAGCAGCTCACAAACCAGGAGGTCACGAATTCATCCAGAGGGACCTGCACAGGCTGGAGAAATGGGCCAACAAGAACCTCCTGAGGTTCAACCGGGAGAATGCAAAGTCCTGTCCCTGAGGAGGAACAACCCCGGCAGCAGTGTGCGCTGTCCATCCTGGAGCCGAGCAGGCTCAGGGAGCTCTCATCAATGTATACAAACACCTGAAGGCAGGCTGCAAAGAGGACAGAGCCTGGCTCTTCCACTAGTGCCCAGTGGCAGGACCAGTGGCCATGGGCACAAAATGGAACACAGGAGACTCCCTCTGCATGTCACAAACACTTTTTTCCCCTGTGAGGGTGACCAAGCCCTGGCCCAGGTTGCCCAGGAAAGGTGTGCGCTCTCCATCCTTGGAGATATTCTGGGACGTGGTCCTGGGCCCCTGGCTCTGGGTGGCCCTGCCTGAGCAGGGGGTGGGATCAGAGGGACCCCAGAGCTGCCTCCAGCCTCAGCCAGTGATTTGGTGAAATTTGGATCCTTTGTGGCTTTTCTGCACTGGCACTGGAAATACTACTGTAGCCTTAGATCATGTTAATTTTGCCATAGGCAGCATAGATGGCAGTTGGAGAATTGTCATGGTGAAGGCGGGGAGTGACACATCTTCAGGGGGGCTTTGCAGTTGTCTTTATTGCTCCTACAGCTCCCACCCATCAGACACCAAACTGCAGCAACTGCACTGGGTTGAGGTGAGCCCAGGGGGGACATTTTGCATGCTTGAGGGAGCAGCACTTCCCAGTGATGAGTTTTACAGTTATAAAACATAGATAGAATCTTGTAATTTATTTGAGTGAGGAAAATGATTGCTCCAGGCTGCTTCTCTGGGAAGAGCAACACTGCTGGAAGCCCATTCTTGTCTGTGTTAAGGAGGGAAGCTGCTCTTCTGAAATTCAGATGCCTTGGCTCAGGGCTTAATGACAAAGGGGATGAATCCAGGTGGTAGCTTTTAATTGGAATAAAAATTTTAACATCTGTGGCTGAAAAGGCTACAGAGTATTGATGTTTCTATTTAACAGTACTGATTTTCTGGCTTCTTCCTTTTGGCGCCTGCCATTGGAAGAATACATATTCTGACTTCCCTGTTGCTCCATGTGTGTATGTCCCGCTGTGGAGCTCTGAGGAGTGTGGCTGTGCCAAGGTTGTTTCTGGCCAAACTGCTGGGGCAGGGCTGAGCCTGGAGCCTGAGGAGGGGCTGCCACATAGCCTTTCAGGTGGAAGCAGTAGCAAAGCTGGGAAGGTGTTGCTGGTACACACACATGCAAACATAGACAGACCATGTATGTACACAGACATGTACATCCAGCCCCGCAGATCAGCACAGGTGGGCACTCTCAGCACTCACACAGACTGCACCAGCAGCCTCATCCTTTTCCCTCTTGGTTGGTCAGGATGAAGGACCACTAGTGGAAATACTCATGTCCATATCTGGCCCCTGTCTCTCTAATAATTTGCACTGGCATAGATGGGCCCTGCAGCCTGCAGTCCCAGGGAGTGAGGGGTACAGACCTCCTGTGGTTACACGTAACATACACACTACAAACCTCCCAGTGTCTCACCTTGAGCATCCTTCCATCCTGATCAGATGGAGATCCTTGCTCTTCCCACATGCTTCCTGCCTAGAGACACCCACAGCTCTGCCTATGGCCCCATACCCATCTCTATCAGGCAGGACTCCCTGGTCCCTCCGGTAGTCGGCTCCTGCAGGTCACCCTTAGACACCCCCTCCCCCTGCTCCCAGGTCACCTCCTGGCTGGCTCCTCTGGCCCAGCGTTTGCTGTGACTCATGTTTGTGCACATGCCAGTAGTCACTGCAGCTGGTGGCGCTCGCACCACTCTACACAGGTGCATACGTGGAATGGAGCCCTTCACCCAGGAAAAGAGGAGACATAAGGTTACAGAGGTGTCCTGACCAGCTGATGGTTTATTTACAACTGGTCGGTTTTAGTCTATTATTTCTTTGTTTTCCCATGTTCTTCCCCAAATCATCTCAGTCCCTTTCTTTCCCTGCTTTTGGTTCCTCCCATTGGTCCAGAAGATGTTTCAGAGGACTGCTCCCACTGATTGGACACTGAGGCTGAGGCTGCCCTGGGACAGCCCGGGCAGTAGCCCAAATGGAGTATCTGTTCTGCTGAACAGATTTACATTCCCCAATTCCCAGAAAACCCAGTTTGCATCCCCTAGACTGCCTTGGGCCTCTGGGCTTGTGGAAATGGACCCTAGATGGGTTGGTGGCTCCTGGAATGGCCTGGGAGTAGCCATGGAAGGGTGTTATTCAGATCCCCCCACCTGCCTTTGTGCTCTTCCATCTACGTGCAGACAGGGTTTTTATCATGTCACCTACCAGGAACTTGATTTACTCATGAAAGAATTTAAATTTTGTGTTTACAATACCATGAAAATTCAGTGGGTGGGGGGTTTGGCTGCATTTCATGTGAGATGGATGTTGGAATGTTTTTTGGAGTGAGCCTGAGTGTCTGCAGTGCATGTTGTACCATCCCATATCCTCCATGCAGGGAGCTGGGAAAGGGCAGATGAGGCACTTGACACAGGTGATCCAAACTTCTGGTCATTTCAACTTCAGAAGGGATCTCAGGAGTCTTACTCTTGGAGAATAAATAACTCCAGAACATTTTTGGATTGAGTAGGCTCTCATGTACTTTCCAGCAACAAGTGCAGTTGTGTCCTTTACACGAGGCAGAAGATTTTCAGCAGAACTTGCTCCAGCACTCATCTGGCTTTTAGCTGGGACCAGTTCCAAGTGCTGCACTGCCTGATTTTTCCTGCCATGTCCTTTTGCAGAGAGTTTGAACACCTTCACCTCTGTGTCCTGACCATTTCTGGTATTTGTAGTGTCTGAAGGATAACAGGATTTGAGAAGCACAGCCACCATGGGTGGGGTCCTCAAGCTTGTGTGCCATGAGGGTCTGTGCAGTGTCATTCAGCCAAATCAAAAATGAAGCAGTGTCAGAGCTGGTGTTGAGACTCTCCTGGCATCAGAGACCACATGGTGGTTTTTGCTGCCTTGGCACAGTGTCTGCTGTTGGCACTGAGCTGTTCCCCAGCCTTCTGATTTGTCCATCTACACCTCAGTGGCTGCTGGTGGTATGTTATCCCAGATCATCGGGGCTGAATGCCCTTCCTCTGTCTCTGTCATGTGAAGCAATCACCCTGCCAGTGCCACAGTCTGTGTTGGGGTCAGCACTAGGTGCCACCATTGTTCACTTTGTCACGGGAAAGGCAGCGTGCCTGTTCACACTGCAGTGCCAGGCTTGCTTGCGTCTCTTCTCCTACCTGACATCCACTTGGGTCCTAAATGGTATTTTGAACTGGTGGCTGAAGCACCAGCTGAAGATGACTCTGTGTCTCAAAGCTCCTTGATCACCACCAGAGTCTGGGTCCTGAGTTCCTGGCCATTCTGACTACCAAGATAATTCCTTTGTTCTGACTTGCTGCCTCCAGTGATATAATCTGTGGGTTTGAATGCTGTGAGTTGTCTGAATTTTTCCTGTCCAAGAACTAATGGCGCTTTCATTCTTTTGTGTGCTGTAAGAAACAACTTGGCAATGCTTCCGGCCTCAGGCAATGCCACAGGCTGGGAGATGCATTTCTCCACTGGGAAACCTGTGTACGGTGCCACTTGTTCAGCTTTATCTTTGGAAACTGCAGCTCTGGTGTCAGACAGTCATTTTTCAGTGATGACACATGAAACTACTCCATGGAAAATGCCCCAGCAGTGCTTCAGAGGCTGATGGAGAAACTGCTGCTTGTGTTCCAAAGCTGATCCCAGTGTGTATCTGGCAGACTGGGAGATATCGCATCAGTTGGCAGGTTCAGGATCAGAGATCTTGATGAAATCATCTCTCCTCAGCATCTTGGATCTACAGTGAGAGCACTCCTTTTACCTGTAAGGTTCACACCTGCAGGTTGGCAGCTTGGCTCAGACTCAGTGTGGGATCTGCTGGATCTCTTGTGTTGTACAGGGACCGTCTCAGTGCTGCTGCTTTCCTGGCTCGCACGATCCCTGCGTGACCTTGTCCCACCCGGGCTGATCCTGGTGTGTCTGTCCATGACTCCATTTGATGACAGGAGATGACCTGGGCAGTGCTCAGTCCCCTCCTTCTCCTCTGGCAGTGCTCCTGAGGGACAGCTGCTCAGCCAGCACTTTAAAGGTGATGCCACTCCACTTGAGAGAGTATTTCCTACCTGTGTTTTCCTCCTCTCGCAAGGACTCTTCCAGGATTCTGCACCTGAGAGGACCTGGGGGAGTAGGATACTCACCGCTGTTTTGTAGGCCATGGGCTGAACAGGATGGGAAAAGCAAATAGCTACAGGATATTGCAAAGGAAACGGTGTGGCCTAGGGTGGCAAGCCAGAGGGCATCTGCTGCTGGAAGACTTGTGGGAATGATGTCTTAGTCATGGGTTACTAGTACTGTGCTTTCCTTTCTGAAGGGAAAGGAAGTCTGTAAAAAGAGGAACTGATATGAATACATAATAAGCTGATAGGAAGGAAAATTGCTGAAAAAGTCTGGAGTACAGATGCAGTACAGAAACCAGTCACAGCTGTTCCTGGGCTCTGAATTGGTGATTCCCAGCATAAATGCATTTTATTAACAACTATGGCTTTGCTCCTTAAATCATATCTGTTTCCCAAGAAGAAAACCACTGCTTTTGCAATTGTGGCTACTGCAGAAAGGAAAGTGGTTTTCCTGCTGCATTTGGGATGGGATGTTGGGGCAATCCTGGGTGAGAATGGCACAGGTTCTGCTGTCCTTGCTGATCTCGTCTGGCCTTCCCTCCATGCTAGATGTGAGGCTGCAGAGCAGAAACAGAAGGTACCACTGGGAACTCTGAAAAAAGACTCAAAATCACATGAGGAAAAGCAGAAACAACTGACAGAGAAAATCCGCCAGCAGCAGGAAAAACTGGAAGCTCTGCAGGTGAGTCTGGAGGTCTCCAGCTAAGCAGAGCAGGTTTGAGAGACCTCCTACTGCAAAGAGATGCTCCTGAGTCTGATGCCACCTGTGTTCCTTCATGGGGCAGGGTTTGTTTTAATAACAGAAAACGAGCATCTAAGCTTGCATTTCATTTTCTGATGGGAAAACGGGAGTGACATCTGTCTCTTGAAGGACACAGAACACACTTTCTTATAATCGTTGGTTTTAACCTGGAAGACTGTTGGGCTGGGTTCAGGCACTGCCTGGCACCTTGTAAAGATGACCTTTCTGATTTATTTTTTTAAAATAGAAAACCACTCCAATTCGATCTCAAGCTGACTTGAAGAAACTGCCTCTGGAAGTGACTGCACGACCTTCAGGAGAGGTAAATGGCATACTGCTTTTACTCTTTCGTGCTTCCTTAGCTGCTCTGAACAGCAGTTCCTCACTCTGCCACCCTTCCTCTCTCTGTACCCACATTTGTTCCAGCACACCCGACCTCAGCGCCCACGATCTCCTCCTTTGCCTGATGTAATCAAGAACGCTCCCAGCAGACCACCAGGATCTTTACCTCCTCCCAAGTCCAGCAGTCAGCTGAAAAAGAGCTCTTCAGATTGTCCAAATACCAGCTCTTCCAAGCTGGCCAGCACGCTCTTCACAGAGGAGGCCAGCACTTCCAGGACACACCAGAACACTGTGACATCTGGGAAGTCTAACAGCACTTTAAAAACTCTTGCCAAACCAGGTACAGCCACGAAGTCCCTCTCTGCTGGCCTGCAGAGCCCTAAAAGCCCACGTGAGACACCCAGTCCAAAAGCTGCCAAGGTGCCAGCAGTAAAGAAATCTGCCTCTGGCAAATGCTCACAGGTGAGAATCAACAGGATAAAACCCCTCAGCTCCTCACCCACTGTCCTGCTCATCCTGTCTGCTCTGTCATATGAGATGTGCACTGTGGGCCCTGCACAAGACAAGAGAACTTTTACTTTACTCTGGGGTTAGGGTGCCATTTACACCCCTCAAGAAGACTTGTTTCATCTCTCTCCTGTTAGGCCAGATTGTTTCTTTAGGAAAAAAAGAATGTGAAGTGGTGGGGTGAGCATTTGCACGATCACGTAGCACCTCTAAAACCTTTCAGAAAAGCTGATCAACTTCCAAATTAAATACTGGATGTGGGGCGTTTTTTCTTTTTTTTTTTTAACTTGGCTGAAAGAAGGTTTTTGGTTAATAGCAGGGTGGAATTAACAACTAGAGCTTGTTTGCTTCCTAAAGGCCTCCAGCACTCGGAAGAGGATCTTGAACATCCCACAGGATGGGTCTGAGGAGGAGGGGGAGCACAAAAAGGAGAGGACAAAACGAGGAAAATTTGTGGCAGTGAAAGAAGAGAAGGATTCCAATGAGGTGGTAGTGGAGGTGAGAGTGTGCTGCTTTCCCCAGTAGAAGGTATTTGTCAGGTGTTTATAATCTTGGTGGGAGGCAGCTAATGTGAGCTCTCTCTCTGCTCCCAGCTCACAGACAGTGCTGGAGAGGAAGAGCTGGTGGAACTGAAGAAAGCTCAGAAAGGTGAGAAATGAGCCATTGGGCTGCTTCTGGTATCTGACGTAGAAAAGAACTTGCAGAACTAGACTCGTCAGTTAAATGTGTGATTTCAGTAATGAGCTTTTTGAATAAGAAATAGTGTAAATTTGAGTCCCAGACCCTGAGATGACTCTAACTTGCATGAAACATTTTGTCTGGGAACCCTTTGATTAGACCAGAGGCAATTGTGGCATGGGAGGCTCTGTGGTCAAGGGCTGCATCCTGCTGACAGGTGTGGGACTGGGCTGTGGGGTATAACTGATGACATGTTCACCCTTCCTGAGTGGATCATGGAGCCGTGCCAGCTGGCAAGTGCTCAGGACTGTAACCAGACCTGCTGTGCTGCTGTGAGAGAAGAGGGGCTGGGACACCCCAAAAAAGGTGATAGCCAGTGTGGTACTGCACCTTCTGCCAGAGAAGGGCATCTCTTCAGCATGCTTCCAAGGAGCTGTCTGGAAAATAGGGACATGGGGCAAATTGTCCTAGAGGCCTTCACGAGCCTGGAAAGCCCATCTCAAACAACCTGGAGTACAGGAGAAACCTTCTGTCTGGAAAGCCAGTTCATTTTCATGCATCTTAATGTTTCACAGCAAGAGCTGAGCTGTGTGCCTTTTGTGTTTTGATGGTGCCTGTACTATTTGAGGGCATTGTCATAGGTTCAGGTGTGCTCCCCGCTGAGGTGCCTGAATCTCAAGAGCTCCTACAGAATGTGCTTTCCAGCAGCCAAAGGTTTGCGAACATCTTTGCTTCCTCCTCACAGATAAGGGGCTGCATGTGGAAGTGCGTGTGAACAAGGAGTGGTTCACAGGCCGTGTCACAGCTGTGGAAAGGGGCAGACATGCGATCCGGTGGAAGGTGAAGTTTGATTATGTCCCTACAGACACCACACCACGGGATCGCTGGTAACTATCTCAAGCTACTGGATTTTGGAGGCTTGTTTTGCTTTTGGGAAGAAGGGCCTGCTTTACTGCCGTAGATGCTGAAGACAAATATGTTGCTGTCATGTCAGGGAGCATGTGAGCTCAGGACAGTGCAGTGGCTTCATAACGAATGGGCGTGACAGACTCCATCAGTTATGCCATGGAGGCAGCTGCTGTTTGTATAGAGGTCTGAGTGACACTTGGGTACAGGTTCTGATTAGGCTATTAATGGTGTTTCAGATGTGTCCAATGTAGAAGATTCCTGACATTCCCTTAATACTTTTTCTCAGGGTAGAGAAAGGCAGTGAGGATGTGAGGCTGATGAAGCCTCCCTCTCCTGAGTACCAGGCTCCAGACACACAGCAGGAAGAGGAGGTGGTTGTGGCTGAACCTTCTACCTCAGACTGCGTCAGAATCGAGCCCGACACCACTGGTCCCAGCAGCAGCCAAGAAACAGTTGACCTTCTAGTCCAGATCCTTCGGTGGGTTCACTGCAGACCCTTGGGAGCTCTGCAGTCTGATTGCTTCAGCCTGGTTAACTCCCAATTCTGGCTTTGTTTTTCTTTCCTGCACAGGAATTGTTTGCGGTACTTCTTGCCTCCAAATTTTCCAGTCTCCAAGAATGAGCTGAGTTCCATGAGCTCGGAAGGGTTGTTGTCATTTCCCTTGGTAAGTCCACTACTTCTAGGAACGTAAGTTTGGGGTTTTCCCATATATATTCCATTCTTATGGCAAATGTGTATACTGTTGATGCAAGAGCACACTTGAAAAGGTGACTTGGATCCTCGGCAGACTGACATAGCTGAGGAAAAGAATGAGAGCTCTGAGAGATGCCCTGAGTCTTGTGAC
The DNA here is from genome assembly GCF_001604755.1 of Lepidothrix coronata. NCBI lineage: Eukaryota > Metazoa > Chordata > Aves > Passeriformes > Pipridae > Lepidothrix > Lepidothrix coronata. The sequence goes on along the minus strand of NW_016690445.1, from coordinate 96,912 downwards.
AGTTGTCTGAGGATATTTCTAGTTACCGTACATCTATGTGGGAATGCTGTTGGCTACTACTATCCCAAATTCTTATCTATCACTGTTAAACTTTTAAAAAAAGAGAGACCAGGTTAGAGGTTTGTAGAAGCAGGATGCAGACATATCTGCTCCCAGCCTTATAACTTAGGGGGAGGCAATCTTAAAAATGAAAGAGAACATGGCCTCCATTTCTCTGGGTACAGAACAGGTGGGGCTGAGCTTCCACCAGTGTCTGTGAGCTGGTACTGGGAGATCCAGCGCTGGCTGGAATGCAGAGCAAGGGAACTGGCCTCTCTGACTTCTCCCTTCTCTGACATACGAGCAAGGGAGACCTTTCCAAGAGGCACCTCTACATGACAAAAACCACCTGCAGATGACCAAAGCCAGTTCTGTTTGGTACTCCCATGCCCGCAGTGTGTGTATTGGCAGTTTGTCTCTTGTCTCCTCCTCTTCTCTCTCTCTGTTAACTCAGGCATCTGCTGGAGTTACCACTCCCACTGCTTCCACAGTATACCTAGGTCATGTCTGGGGTATTTGCGAGTGCAGGTGTTCCTACCTCACAGTGACAGGCTGTGTTGTCTGGGTGATCTGTACCAAGGACACTCACAGTGTACAGGGGCTGTCAAGTCTTGCTGCAGCATACCTGTGAGTTCAGGCTTTTTAAAAGATGTTGCACCCTTAATCTAAATTCGGGCAGCTTTGGGGGCAGTCCTGATACTGGAAGAATGTGAAAGCCCCTTAGAGTTTCGTGCTGGCTGCAGTAGGCAAATCAGATACAAATGTGGGCGTGGGCAGGGCGTGCAGAGACATGCTGTGGGGAGGATTTGGTCACAGGGTCCGGGAGTTTGGTTCTTCTACAAGCCTGTGAGTGCTGCTGTTTTTGCGATGCTCAGTGCTTTCTCTTAACATGTCATCTGTGGTGTTTTGTCTGCTGCAGAAAGAATATTTCAAGCAATATGAGGCGGGTCTGCAGAACCTGTGCAATTCATATCAGACACGCGCCGATGCCCGGGTCAAAGCCTGTGAGGAAAACCTCCGGAACTCGGAGAGGAAGCTGAGGGAAACAGAGGAGAAGCTACAGAAACTGAGGACTAACATCATGGCCCTTCTGCAGAAAGTGCAGGAGGTGGGTGAGGAAGAGAGGCAAACCCTGAGCTGCCCCAGAGTAGCCACCTGGCCCAGCCCCTTCTGGGCATTCCAGGTTTTTCAGTCCAGCATCTTACTGGGCTCCAGCTCTTCCTCAGCTGGGAGCAACGTGGACTCAGCCCATCAATAGCAGACAAGTGCACAGCTGCTGTCCCTGCCCACTCTTGGGATCCAGGCCCTTGGGGTCCCATTGAGTATTAATTCTCACAGGATGATTTGTCATGGCATGTACATACTGCACAAGTTCTGTTTGTTCTCTGCATTCTGCTGCAGAATTTCCCCAGGCACAGGCAGTGCTCGGCAGGGAATTTTTGCCCCATTCTTGGGCAGATCCTGAACCCCTTACAGAAATGCAAACTTTTAAGCAAATAATACAAAAAAATCTTATGGTGAAACCGATTTATTAATTATGCTATTAAATATTTAATTAAAATAGCAAAAATATATTTAAGTAAAACCCTTAAGTAATTAAACTTTAAGTTAAAAAACTACTTAAATAAAATTAGGATCAACCAATGGAGAAGCTACTGAAAACAGCTGGAAGCAGTTGTTCCCTGTTAGGAAAATGTGTTAAAGCGAAAAAATCCCAACCAAACCTAACTTGACCCAGATCTGCACAGCAAATCCATCACTTGAGTGCATTGTTTGAGCCTCAGGTGCTGATGGGTTTCCAGATGTTGTCTGTCAGGTGCTGACAGGGAAAGCTGGGGATGCTCTCACCACAGCTGTCAGCAGCTGATGGGTGCTGGAGGTTGCAGCATAGAGGCTGAGCAGACCACACGTTGAAGAGGATGCTGAACTGCTCTGGGTTCTTCATTCTTGCACTCTTCTTCAAGATTCACTTCTCACTGATATTTCTTGTTTCAGGACATTGATATTAATACAGATGATGAACTGGATGCATATATCGAGGACTTGATCATGAAAGGAGACTGAGCAGCCCTAGTACGAGTCCTGGAGAAGTGCAGAGGAGCTGGCTGCTGCAGTGGGAGATGTGGCTTTCTGCAGGGTTGGCCTGGGGCAGCTGATGACAGAAGAGAGTTTTTAAACAGTGCTCCTGTTGGTGTGCAACTTGTTCCTGTGACTGTACATGAAAAGCATTTGTGCTGTTGACAGGAAAATTTTCAACATTGTAGTTCTCTGAATCTCTTTCTTTTGTTTATAAATATTTATTTTTAAAAGAAATAGGAACTGTGCCTGATACGATGGGTGGGTTGCTGTGTGTTTTTAGTGATGTAAATGTGTGAGTACCCTTCTTGCATTTAAACCTGGGAGCCCAGAGCATCCTGCCTAGCAGGTTGTCTGCAGTAAGAACCTGGCCGCAAACTAAAAAATAAACCTTGAGTTCTGGCAGAGAAGGTCAGTACTTAGACGTGGAAGATACTCAACTTGGGCTACAGAAAGCCAAGCCATGAATTTGAGCTGTTGAAAGGAAATGTCCCTGTATGAGCATGAGTGGAGGGGATGGAACCTCAGTAGATCGGGGGGATTGGCGCTGGCACATTCCTGAACAGGAGGTCACCATAAGCAAGTGGAACTGCCACCATGCTGACAGCCAAGAGGCTGAGGATCCTGGGCCTCCTGGGCCATCATGGTGGGCTGTGAGCATCAAAGGGAGAACACTGGAGTTCAGGTTCTCTGCTTGCAGTCACCTATTTCTTTGAGACATAATTGCAACATCACATCAGAAGAACTCGACCACCTGACAATAAAGTGACCCCTGTTCTGTTGTCACCTCCTCAGGTGTGTGTTGCTTTGATCAACTTACACTTCTGGGTAATTATTAAAGTGCTGGAATTTGGAGCCTTCAGAGCCCTGCACCATTGAATGGCATCTGGCCCAGTGCCAACAGCAAGGAAAACACCTGTCCTTTGCCCTCTGGCTGCAGCCAGCTCCTGGCAGGCCACTTGTGGCCAAGGGGACTTGGTCTGAGTTTGCCAGCTGGTCAGCAGCTTCTCAGGCCTGCTAGGTCAAGGTGGCTATGGACTCTCACTCAGAAACTAGTCCCCCTGCCAGCCAGGCGGTTGGAGGTACATGGTGTGAGCAAGAGCTGCCCACCATCAGGGGGGTCAGGTGGAATGGACCTTTGGGGTTCACTTGGCATCTGGATGTATAACAGATGTTTTGCAAAAACAGAAAATCATTAGCACTAATTGTTTTTAGTCCTGAAGATGTCCCAAGTTCTACACACCACAGGAGAGAGGGAAGGCTTTTGCGTGTTATCTGAATTCCAGGTGCTTGTCACAGCACAGTGAAACTGACTGCTTCCATCTGGAATCTGGGCCCAACATCCTACAGTATATGAAGGTAAGGAGCATCCCCCTGTCCCTGTACACCTTTCATCACAGAGAGGCAGTGTTCCTTAGCCGGAGAAGCAGGCTCTGCTGGTCTCCATTTCCTCATGCATACTGGAGGTTTGTTAGTTGTAGTGGCAGACTGGTGCTTCTGATGAAAATAATCTCTCTGGAGAAGCTGCATTTTTATTAAGGTGAAAGAAGAAATCTTTGTCGTTCCCAGGAACCAGCAGACATTCTAGAGAACCAAGTTTTGTTAAATTGCTGTTCAGAGCTGCTGCTTATATGCAGGCTTCAATCTCTGACACCCAGGAGGCACCAGTATGGGACTAACAGCTCTTACACAGTTCTTGAGCTTCTGGCACAGTTTGATTCCCTACTTCGACTCCTGATAGGAAAGTGCTATTCTGGGTTTTTCCCTCTGTTCTGTATAACTTCTCATTTCCAGTGTTAACTCTTGTTTTTTATTGCATTTCATTTATTTTGGACCTTGTTCCAAGGTTTTTTGCTAGGAAAAGCAAGCCAAGAATTTTTAAGTGCCAATAAAACAGGTTTTTCATTCTCAAACTCTTCCTGGCAATCCTTCTCCACAATCCTCCTCCTCCTCTTTATCGCAGTTTTGTTTTTGTAACCTTGTGTGTAACATCAGTTCTTAGTAACACCTTTAAAACCCATAGGATCAGAATGCCTTCAGCAGGGAATCAAACTGCCATCTCCAAGCTGGATGCATTCCAAAGCTGTTACCAGGTTGTTCGGGGCCTTTTCTTGTAGAGCTCTTAGGAGTGGAGGTTGTCCCACAGCTCTGCACCACACACTTCTGCAGGTGTTCTTCCATGGCATAACACAGGGGTGTCCCTGTCACATTTCAAAGGCTGTTCCAGCTGCCATTGAGAACCTGTCACCTCTCTGCCACCCTGCCATGACACCTCTGTGCTGTGGTTAAGCCTGTCAATACCTCAGCTCTTCTTTCAGTCTTCCTCTTCACTTTCAGCTGTTTCTTACAGCAGAAATACTAAGGGGGACATTGTTATAGTTAATAAAGAGACCTTTTTTTAACATGAACTTGAGGGACCTGTGACTATTTTTTCAAGCCAACTTTGCCTCAGTGTCTTGCCTGCTGTAGCATACAGCCCTAGGGGGCTCCTGTCAGCAGGACCATAGTTGTCCATGCTGCTTCCCTTGCTGAAGTGCCACCCTGGAATTCAAGGGCTCTTATCAGTGATCCTCCACCTGACATGGATTCACCCAGTTTCTCTTGCAGAATGACACAAGGACCCTGAGCTCATGGCAGTTGATCCCTCTCCCAGTGTGGGATGTGGTCCTGCCTGCACATCTTTATAGGACTGTGTACTGCCGCTGTTCCTTAAGTGGAGGCTTGAAATTCCATGTCACCAGTATCAGATCTGGGATTTGATTTTATGGCAACGGGATCAACTTTTTTTTTTTTTTTTTTTGCAAGTAATTCCTGCAGTCCATAGCAGAGACCAGCCGGGCTTCGGGTGCTGCTGCCTTTCAGCCATCTAACAGGGTTGTGGGGAACACTCAAGCCTCCTCTCCTGCCACTGCCTTGCCCAAAAGGCGTAGCAACCTTCCCTGCCAGAAAGTCTTTCTGGTCTTCAAGACCCAGGGAGTCTTGATCTACTTGTACCTTCAAATCCTGAAATCCCTCTTAGCAGCATCTGCATGTGTTCATGATCTCAGAGTTCTGGACATTCATGACATAAAATGACTGTGCCCCCTGTGTGGGGTGGTGTTGGATCTTTATATAATAAAGAAATGGAGCCTGCTCCCAGCTGAGGTGGTGGCCAACGAAAAATTTATTCAAACCTGGTGCTCTTTTTATCCCTTAAAACCATGTGACCTTATAACCAATGAGAATATAGATTCTGGCGCATGTCCCCTGAGCTCCCTTGCCCCGGGTGCTTCCCCCGCACCCCTGGACACGCCTCCATCTCCTCCTTCTCAATTATTTAAGATGGTGACGAAAACAGTGCAAAAAACAACAGTGCAAACAACAGAGCAATACATTATAAACTACCATAGCTTCGCAATGCCCCAGCACATTGCTCGCTTTGGCTTCTTAACAACTTATACATCCATTGTAAATCTTCTAAAACCTTCTTATATTTCTAAGGGGTAGTGCAATTTGGAAAAATAACTTTATTAACCTAGGGGCCTTAGCCCAACCGTGTGTTACCTATAGATTTATAACCTTTATTAATCTGAGGGCTTAAATAACTGGGAAATTCAACTTTATTTCAAAAACAGGGTAAACACAGCAATCTAAATTCTCTTAAAGTGACCATGTGGCTGAGGTAGTGTTATTCTTGTGAGGTGTTTGGTGTTTAAGGTGCTCGTCCAGTCAAACACCTCTTTTATTCATTCACACACACATTCACTGACGGCCGTCATTCCATTCATCATACACACACTCATCGGTTTTGTATAAGCTCTTCGTCCGTATTCACTTTTGGCCCTTGGACTGCAGAATGCTGCGCGGCGCGGCTCTCTTCCATGCAGACGACTGCCCTTCCAGACAGGAATGAAAGGCCTGACCCTCCGTCTCTCCCGTGCCATTGGTGCAGCACTTTTGGCACTATGTGCACAGCAAGACCTTTCTGGGCAGGCACCTTTGATCTGGGAGAAGTCTTTGTCCGTATAGAATTTTGGCGCTCACACGGCCGATATAGGAACAGGGCTCCTTCCCGTCAACGGCTTTCCCTTCCAGCCAGGAAATAAAGCCCTGAACCTCTGTCTGTCACCTGCCGTTGGTGCACCAGTTCCGGCACTACGTGCACAGCAAGAGCTTTCTAGACGGGCACCTTTGGTCTAGTAGGAATTTTCATCGGTATTGAATTTTGGCCCTCGGACAGCCAAGGTATTAAAGGGGCTCTTATCCATGAACGACTGCCCTTCCAAGCACGAAAGAAAGGCCTGACCCTCCGTCTCTCACCTGTCATTGATGCGCCACTTCCGACACTGTGCACAGCAAGAGCTTTCTGGGTGGGCCCCTTTTGTCTGGGAGGAACCTTTGTATTCAGTTTTGGCCCTCGGACTGCCGATTTAGGAACGGGGTTCCTGCCCACGAACGACTGCCCTTCCAGCCAGGAAAAAGGCCTGACCCTCTGTCTCTCCCTTGTCATTGGTGCGCCACTTCCAGCACTACGTGAACAGCAAGAACTTTTTGGGCGGGCACCTTTGTTCTGGGAGGAAGCTTCGTCTGTATTCAGTTTTGGCCCTCGCACAACCGAGTGCGGTGCGGCTCTCCTCCCCGCCAATGACTGCCCTTCCAGCCAGGAAAGAAAGCCATCACCCTCCGTCTCTCCCCTGCCGTTGGTGCAGCACTCTCGGCACTACGTGCACAGGAAAAGCTTTCTGGATGGGCACCTTTGGTCTGGGAGGAATTATCGTCCGTATTCAGTTTTTACCCTCAGACAGCCAAGGTATGAACGGTGCTCCTGTCCATGAACAACTGCCCTTCCAGACAGCAAAGAAAGGCCTGACTCTCCGTTACTCACCTCCTGTTGGTGCGCCACTTCCGACACTACATGCACAGCAAGAGCTTACTGGGCAGGCACCTTTGGTCTGGGAGGAATCTTCGTCCGTATTCACTTTTGGCCCTCGGACAGCCCGTTTAGGAACCGGGCTTCTACCCGTGAACGGCTGCCCTTCTAGCCACGAATAAAAGCCCTGACCCTCTGTCTCTCACCTGCCATTGTTGCAGCACTCTTGGCACTATGTGCACAGCAAGAGCTTTCTGGGCGGTCACCTTTGGTCTGGGAGGAATCTTCGTCCATATTGAATTTTGGCGCTCACATGGCCGATATAGGAACAGCGCTCCTGCCCATGAACCGCTGCCTTTCCAGCCAGGAAAAAAAGCCCTGACCCTCCATCTCTCACCTGTCGTTGGTGCAGCACTGTAACAGTTCCTTTGGATACATGTCTGGAATAAAAACAAGTGCCAGAAACATTCAAACACACAATATATCTTTAATTACTGTGAGAATAATAATGATAATAAACTTTGCAAAAGAATGAAAAACTAAAAAATGATACAAAATAACTACCTTATTGGATGGCATTAAAACAAATACTGCAAATAGCATTTAATACAGTATTAACTAGTGAAAAGGGGGTTAAAGGGATACCAAAAAAAGGATGTTAATATTATGGATAACTATTAACACGATATTGGTTAGTAAAAAGGGAAATTAAAGGGAAATACTATGAACAACTTATTTATGTAACAATATTCAATAATAAAAGGGGAATAAAAGGAACACTAAAAGGATATTAAAAAGTTTGCTTTCTCGGTTGCTTCTTATCAATAAACTGTGCTTACCCACACAGACAGGCCAGGGCTGCCAGGATCTGCAGCAGTTGGTCGGTGCCTGTGCTTAGCGGGCGTCCCCGCGGAGCAACACAGGCTTGGTGGTAGGATAAGTATCGCTCAACTCAGCAGCTCTGACACCCCATTTTTATCAGCTCCACATTACACCACGTAGGGCCAGTACCCAGTATAAGGTGATGCCTGAATGGCAGCCAAACACCGCCTGATCATCACCTCATGGCAACAGTCTGTGCATGCCCTACTTGTAGGGCAAAGGGTGAGCGACCCCTGCCCGCATAATCTTCCTCCCATCATCATCTTTCTCACCCCTATGTATGACCTCTAACATTGTGTTTCAAGGGTAGATGTATCTATCTTGCAATGTATAGCAAAACCAAGGGAGAACTCAGCTCTGATAATAGGGGATATCAAGCTGACTTGCTAAAAAGCACAATGGACCTTACAATTAGCTTGTGCCATGAAGTTACATTGTACCATACTCTAGCTGGTTTCACATCCTAATATGATTTCTTTTTCACGCCTCTATGCTCCATTGATCATCTAATTCAAAAGTACCCCCCTTACAACTAATTTCTATTAAAGTGACCATGTGGCTGAGGTAGTGTTAGTCTTGTGAGGTGTTTGGTGTTTAAGGTGCTTTGTCCAGTCATACAGCTCTTTTATTCATTCACACACACATTCACTGACGGCCGTCCATTCCATTCATCATACACACACGCATGGGTTTTGTATAAGCTCTGCATTTTGCCACATTGGTCATCCTCAAATGTAAACCTGAAATGTAAACATTATTGCTGAAACATAACTGTTTTTATAACTTCTGTGTTACTCTGGTTCTTGCTGCTGTGGTTGTGTACCTAGGTAGGGTCTAATACACCTGGAAGGAATCCATTTCAGCTCCTTTCCTGTAGCCGTACATGCGTAGCCCCGCCCCCAAGTCACAAGATCCACCGGTCCTGTCCACTGCCCTGAAATCAGATCCCTATATCATGGCTGGTGGTTTGGGGGAGGCGAAAGCTTGAGGTCTGTGCTGCTTTTCGTGCCTGCTTTTTTCAGCACTATCACAATTTAAAAAATGTATGACATATGTGGCTTTCCACAGACGCTCTTGCAGACTACAGACAGATCCCCCCCTTTTCTGTTTTGTTAACGTATCTTTTAGGGTGTGATGTGCCCTTTCCACAATTGCTTGTCCAGCGGGTGAGTGTGGAATACCTGTGGTGTGAGACATTGCCCAGTTTGACAGGAAGTTTCTTAGCTTTTCTGAGATGAAAGTTGGTCCATTGTCAGTCTTTTTCTGTTTTGGGACACCAAGGGTTGCAAAACAACTGAGCCAGTGTCTTATTACATCCTTGGCCTTTTCCCCAGTGTGTGCAGTGGCAGTTATGTATTGTGAGTGGGTGTCAACTGTGATGTGTACGTATTTTAATGTACCAAATTCAGCTATGTGTGTGATGTCTGTCTGCCATATCTCATTTGCCGTTAACCCTCTGGGGTTAACACCTTCCTGAGATGGCATGGGTGTTATTTGCTGACAGCCTGGGCATGACATGATTGTGTCTCGAGCCTGATTGAGTGTTATTTGAAATTGTCTCTTCAGTGAACGTGTGTTCCGGTGGAAAAATGAATGAGACAATTTCGCTTGCTCTAAGACTCTAGGTATGGTGTTAAACATACCCGCTCTGTCAACCTCCCGGTTCCCTTCAGCTATTGGTCCTGGCATTTCTGTGTGTGATCTTGTGTGCATGATGTAAAAATCAAACTTTCTGTGATTGACAAGAAACCATACAGAACGCATTTCAAACAACAGGTGAGGGTTAGCAACATCTTGAAGAAATGAACGTTTGAGACTGGATACTAACCCTGCAGCATAACGGGAATCTGTAACAGTATTAACAGGTTGTTCTGAAAACTTTCCCAAGGCAATACGTATGGCCGCCAGTTCCAGAACCTTTACAGAACCCTGGTTCATGGTCTGTACCTCTTGTTCCCATTGTCCTGTATCAGGGTTTACCCATGTCACTGCAGCTTTTCAGGTCCGCCCAGATGCATCTGTAAAGACCGTGAGGTCTCTCACTGGTTCATGTTTGCATCTGGTTGTGGCTTTTAGGGGTAAATTACCGATTTCTGCCCACAGTCTGTGTTTGGGAAAATGAATGGAAATGTCACCGTCAAAGCTTGCCAAGGCAGCCTGGAATCCTGCATCCTCGGCTAGCATCCAGTCAAGGTTGTCCTTTGTAGCTGGGATGTAGATGGTTGCAGGATCTCTCCCATCCAGCTCCTGTAGCTGTCCTCTGCCTTTAATGACAAGCTTGGCAAACATTTCATGAGTAGTCCACACAGTTTTAGGTGGTGTGTGGGGCAGAAACAGCCACTCTAGGATTTTCAGTGGATCTTTTTCAGTCTGATCCCACTGAAACAAAACTGCAAATGGCTGGTACCTGCTGGGTACGAGGGCAAGGCAGATTTGCAGTTCAGGATTTCTCCTTCTGCCTTGCCTGGCTTCTATTGCCTTGGCACAGGTGTCTAACGCCTGCTTTGCCTCTGCTGTCAGAGACCTGCTAGACGTTAGGTCTGAGTCTCCCTTAAGCAGCTCAAATAGAAGGTGTAGCTCCTCTGTGGTTATGCCCAAAATAGGCCTTAGCCAATTGATGGCTCCCAGAAGTTTCTGCAGCTCGTGTAAAGTTAAATTGTCTTTTACCTTGAGCTGCAGTGGCTGTGGAGAAATTTCCTGCTGGATTTTCTCTGGAGTAACCTGTAACCCTGCATCTTGGGCAGCATTGGTTAGAGCAGTAACAACAATTTGTAGTTCATTTTCTGTGGCCGTGGTAATTAATATGTCATCCATAAAGTTGTATATGACGGCTGAGGGAAAACGCCTTCTGATGGGATGAATGGCGTTTGCCACTGCTGTTCGACATATTGTCGGGCTATTTTTCATCCCTTGAGGAAGGACAACCCAGTGATACCTCTGCATGGGCTGTGCATTGTTCAAGGCCGGGATGGAAAAGGCAAACCTTGGTGCATCCTCAGGGTGTAGGAAAATGGTAAAAAAGCATTCTTTTAAGTCAATTACCGTTAGCGGCCACCCCACTGGAAACATAGCAGGTGAGGGAAGTCCAGGTTGCAATGCTCCCATAGGCTCTATGACTACGTTAACTGCTCGTAAGTCCTGCAGCATTCTCCACCGGCCACTTTTCTTGGGGATGCAAAACACAGGAGTATTCCAGGGACTAGTTGTTGGCACAATATGACCTGCTTCAAGCCGTTCCCTTGCAAGCTCTCTTAGGTGTACAAGCCGTTCCTTTTTCATGGACCACTGATCTACCCAAACTGGCTGTACGCTTTTCCAGACCAGTTTAAATGGTCCTTGTGAAGCCAGGCAAGGCCTAGAGAGCAAATGTAATATAGCAATATGAAAAGTAGAGAGTTAAATTCAGAATATAGGCTTTAAGCAAAAACACAAAGGATGTGATCTTAGAAACAGCAGAGGCCATAATTCATTAAAGAATGCAGGACACATTGACACAGAAGAACAGAAGCATATGTACACAGGAAAACAGAAAGAACTAAAAGGCTAAAATAAGTATACAGAGAGGAAAACAAAGACTGATAAGGAAGGAAGATGACCCAAGACCTAGGTATCCTTGCCAAGGTATCAGGAACTTCTGCCAAATTCACTAAGAAGGTAGCCAAAGTAGGAAGGTTCACAAAGTTCATGATGATGATGGAAAAAGGGACAGGGGCACGTGAGGCTGAAGAACAGGAACGACCCCCCCAGATTCTCCCCAAATTGAAGACCACACCCCTAACTCCACCTAAACTCCACCTGTTATTGAAACAGGAGGTTAGGCCCAAAAGAGTTAACTAAGAAATTTGGGCCTACTAACAAGCTATCAACATCCAAAACGATCTGTGCTCGTTCTGTTCTACCTACTGGACCAAAGCTTCAGAGAATAGTACAAGAACATGTAATAGGCCTAGAAGCAATAAATTAGAAATATAACAGGATCAGGTAGACATTTGAATAGGAGAAACAGGCCAGGAGCCAGGGCTTTTTCCAAGCTTCAGTGAGTGGGTCAAAAACAATGGAAAGGAAGAAGGGTCAAGCTGAAGAAGATGAGTTAGAGACCCCTGCCCTATGGAGGAAGATGGGAACTACCCCTCAAAATGGGGTGCCAAGAGAAGCACCGCCCCAAGCTCCACCTATACTCCGCCTGTTATTAATATGCAGAGATAGATGTTGTAATCACTTGAATATGCATTTAATCACATCTGAAGATTGTATAAAAATGCTGATTTTGTGTGAAGCCTTTGAGCAAGTTTGTCCAGCACGAGCTGGCTTGCTCCCAACGTTGAATAAACAAATACCTTGCTGCTTAAAGATAAAAAAAGTCTCTGAGCAGTTTCTCAGATCGATTTTTCGGATTCATTATGAATATTAAAAATGTATGTTGCAATATTATGAATATTCATATTGTATGATGTAATTGCTTGGCAAAAATTGTATAAAAAGTCCAGTTGTGAATTGCTAGGAGGAAGCAGTTTGTCCAGGGAGACCTGGCTGCTTCCCGGTGCTGTAATAAACATATCTCCTGCTTATAGTCTGAAAACTTTGTCTTTGAGCAGTTCTATCTGTGCCTTTTGGGGCATAAAATTGGCATCACTTGGGATGGCTAGTCAATTTTATTGAAAAACCTGGCTGCTTGCAGGAGCAATTTGCATTACTGTGCTGAACTGTCCGAGAACATCCCATCCCCAAAATGTACAAGGAATGGGAGCAACAAAGGGAGCTATTTTGGCTATTTGTCCTTCTGGCCCCAAGAGCACTCTGTCTGGGCCTTTGTGTGCCTCCCACCCCTTGAATGGTTGCAGCTGGGCAAACAGTGGGTCAGTTAAGTGGCCATTCAGAGTCCTTTATGATGGTAACATCGGCTCCTGTGTCCACTAGGCCTGTAATTCAGTGCCCATCAATCTGGCACGCAATGCACGGCTGTGTGGCTGTGATAGCTGTTGCCCAGTAAATTTGTGGCTGGCCTGTGCTCCCAAAGGCCCTTGAACCCCGCTCCCCCTCCCCCGGAGGTGACGTGCTGTAGAAGGGGATTAGTTGGGCAATTTTTTGTCCCTTAGGGATGAAACAAGGGGGTGAAGGGGTCCAGGTCATTGTTTGAATTTCATTACGAGAGTCAGAGTCTATTACTCCAGGTAGCACAAATAAACCCATTCTGCTGGTTGAAGATCTCCCAATTAGTAGTGCATGCAACCCTGGGCTAAAGGAACCCCAAAGCCCCATAGGGATTAGTACTACATCTGTGGAAGTTATGATGACTGACTCTCGGTTGGATAAATCCAACCCAGCGCTGGCTGAGGTGGGGGGGCACAAATCATAAGCCTGTTCCCGTGAGTTGCATTTATTTGCTGTACCGGGGCGTGCGACAATGCCCCTCACTCCCAGTTTCCCCCCTGCGAGGAGGTTTTTGGCCCCCTCCTCCTGTTCGAGTACTTGTGGGATGCTGCTGCAGAGGGTCTCCTTGGGCAATCTTTTTGAAAGTGGTCAGGAGCACCACACCTAGAGCAACCACTTTTGGGTCTGGGTCCTTCCTGCACTCTTAGCTGGGTGCTTAGGGCTGCAGCTAAGGAGGCAGACTGGTGTTCCACGGAGACAACCCCTTGGCAAGCTTGAACCAACTCAGCTCTCCCTTTTAGGAAAGGTCTGCAAAGCTCTTTTACAGTTGGGGTTCGCATTCTCAAAAGCCAGTTGCCTATAAAGCATCTCTCTGGCTTCATCATGCTCAACCTGCCTGTTTAAAGCAGATTGCAGCCAATCTAGGAATTGTGAGTATGGTTCAGTAGAACCTTGTAATACCTTCGTGAATGACAGGTTGCTATCCCAGTCTGTAGCGGGTAATTTCCTCATGGCTCTCAGGGCTTGTTTGGCTATTACTTCATATATTTCTCTGGGGTAACTGGACTGGGCATCTACTGTGCTGTAACTCCCCTCCCCAGTTAGTTGGTGTGTTGTTATGCCTGCTTGTGGGTTGTTAGCGTACACAGTGATATTCTCCTGATAATCGGTTAACCAGACGCTGTACTGAGTGTTAGTAAGGTCTTCCAATCATGAGGGGTAAAAACATAGGTGGAACTCAGCATCTCCAAATATGCAAAAGTATTGGAGACACACCAGTTTCCCTTACCAATTGCCTCAATTCCTTTGTCACCTCATATGGCAGAGGCTGGAATTGAGGGGGCTGACATTGGCGAAAAACAACTGGCCACGCGTGTATAACCTGCAGGTCTCCCACCTGAGACGCCTCCTCCCAACACTGTTCCCACCTGTCAACCAATTTTCCCCTGCTTGCCCCCTCACTCCTACGGCTGGAGCGGGGCAGGGCTGGGGCCGGAAGAGATGGGTCGACTTCCGGCGCCCATGCCGGTACATGTGGTCACTGTTCATCCACAGCGAGAGGTGGCAAATAGGCTGGGTTCCCCCCTCATCGCTGCAACTGGGCACCCTACGCTGATCGCATGGGCTGGGATCCCATGTTAAAGGCTCCGTTCCCTCCCTGCGACCTGTGTTCCTGTGGCTACCGGCACCCAACCCGTAACTTAACTCACAAGCGTTTCCCTCCCCTCCCAGTAAACCCCGTGTGTTTGTGTATCTACGCATGGGATTCGGGCTGCGACCAGAAGCATGGGTGGGGGTTTGTGTGTTAGTGGGGGATGATTATACTGTTCGCTGGTGCGCTCTGTGTAAGGAAAACATAATTATTTGCCAGACTGAAAGGGCATTATTAGCTTGGGGGTCTCCTGCCTGAGCTTTCAGTCTCATGAGGTTTCCAATTTTGTCCCATATTTCTAAGTGTAGGGCTTCTACAAGCGGCAGCTCTGGCACGGCCGTTTTAATGAATTGTACAAGTTCTGTTAATTCAGCCCTTGTGGTTTGTATGTGACAAGGTCTTAGCAGGATAACTAATGCTTCTGTGTCTCATGATATCTCAGTAGAGAAAAAGGTTCCCATGTTTGTTTACCTTGCTCTAGCTGCTGTAGGTCCATGTGCATGGAGGGTCCTTTGTTTAGCGGAGACTGAGTTTACTTTCGGTTTCCAGTTCGGCTGCTCTCTCGCAGCCTTTTTCTCCCCGCATTCCCGGCGGCGTTCGTTGCTGTCCGAGTCCCTGTAGCGGCTCCTCCAGCGGCTGCGGGTGGTGGTAGGTCCCCCCATCGCGGTGCGGCAGGTCCCGAGGCAGGTTGGTGGCATGGGGGCTGCGTCCGATGATGGTGCGGCGGTGGTGGCGTGGCGTGAGGTTCCCTCACGGTCTGCAGCGCTTCCGACAGCTGGTTCAGCAGCACAGAGGCTGCATCCGGTGGCTGCAGGCGCACACGGGTCGGCAGAAGGCGGCGGTGGTGGCGGGCTTTCTCAGCATGGCTGCTGCAGGTCCCACATGGCTTTTAGCGTGGCACGAGGTGCGCAGCGGCAGCGGGCGTGTGCGGGCAGGCAGCAGGCTGCACGGAGCGGTGGCGCTCCTCCACTTGGCAGAAAAGCTTGCCGGCAGCGGGGATCGGTGTCCCCGCGGGCGAGCTGGGATGTTTGGGCAGTGGCAGCGCCGCTTTCGCACGCTCGGGGCTTAGCGCACAGCAAACGGCACAGCAGCAGGAGCTCCCGGCAGGTTCGGCACACTCCGCCACTCAATTTTTCGAGCTGCAGTGCTCATGGCTGCTCGGCGGGTGGCCTCTGCCGGGATGCTGGCTGCTGACACTGCCTTTCAGCTCCACTGCTCAGATGGTTAGCCAACCCCGCTCCGCTTTCGCCGCAGCTGCTGTCCTGGTTTTAGGCTTCTTCTTCTTCTTTTACTTCTTCTCTGTTCCTGTGCACTTTCCCTAATATTTTTTGAGCTCTCAGTACTAACCTGCATTTCTCAGAACCAGCTGAGACAACAGTTTAAAGATGTCTGGGTTTTTTTCAGTGGAAACTCCCGTATTCTAGAATTAATACGTTTCCAGAGCTACTGAATCTTTCCCTGATGCAGGGAATTCTAGTCTACCTAATTTAGGTCCTAGGGCCCCACGTTCGGGTTCCTCACGTGTTGGATCTTTATATAATAAAGAAATGGAGCCTGCTCCCAGCTGAGGTGGTGGCCAAAGAGAAATTTATTCAAATCTGGCGCTCTTTTTACCCCTTAAAACCATGTGACCTTATAACCAATGAGAATATAGGTTCTGGCACATGTCCCCTGAGCTCCCTTGCCCTGGGTGCTTCCCCTGCACCCCTAGACACGCCTCCTACAGGATGGGACCAGATGGGCAGCTCCTGAATTATCCTCGTGTTCCCTTTCCTATCAGCAAAGCTGAGGAGAACTGCCTCCAAGCTTCCTCCAAGCCTGCTGTCCTGGTTCCAGCCAGGACAAGGTAATTTTTTCAATAGGCAGGAGAGGCAAGGCTAAGACCTTCAGGTTATTCTATGCCACTTCATATCATGTACTGAGGGTGGGGGGGATGGAAAGCAGTGTAAGAGCCTGTGGTTTAATGATTTGGAACTCAGGGGAAATACCTAAGCAGTGGCTTCACATTTCTCGATACTTTCTCTGCTGTTTAAAGAAAAGTGCTGCCAGTACTTCTCAGTTGCGTATCAATGAACAAAATGCTCATCTGTTGGTTTTTCAGTCTGCTTGTCTACACAGGATAGTACTCCAACATACTTCTTTAGAGATTTTTCCATAGTTCAAAAAACAAAGAAACAAAAAGCCAAAAGACCCAACACACCACAAAAAGCCCCACAACAAACCACCACAAAACCAAAACACGCTCCTTGACTGCAAGGAAAAGACCTCTGAGAACATCAAGTCCAACCTTTGACCTAACACCACCTTGTCAACTAGACCATAGCACTAAGTGCCACATCCAGTCTCTTAAATACCTCCAGGGGTGGTGACTCCACCACCCTGGGCAGCCCATTCCAATGCCCAATCACCCTTTCTGTAAAAAACTTCTGTCTAACGTAGATCTCCCCTGGAGCAGCTTAAGACTGTGCCCTCTTGTCCATTTGGTGGTTGCCTGGGAGAAGAGACCGATACCCACCCGGCCACAACCTCCTTTCAGGTAGTGGTAGAGAGTGATGAGGCCTCCCCTCAGCCTCCTCCAGGCTGAACAACCCCAGCTCCTTCAGCTACTCCTGCTAGGACTTGTGCTCCAGACCCTTCACCAGACTTGTTGCTCTTCTTTGGACACTCTCCAGCACCTCAGTGTCCTTCCTAAGCTGAGGAGCCCAGAACTGGACACAGCACTCGAGGTGTGGCCTCATCAGTGCCAAGTACAGGGGCGGAATCCTTTCCCTGGTCCTGCTGGCCATGCTGTTCCTGATACAGGCCAGGATACCATTGGCCTTCTTGGCCACCTGGGCACATGCTGGATCATGTTCAGCTGCTGTCAGTCAGTACCCCCAGGTCTCTTTCTGCCTGGCCCTGTCCAGCCATTCTGTCCCCAGCCTGTAGCGCTGCAGGGGGTTGTTGTGGCCAAAGGGCAGGACCCGGCACTTGGCCTTGTTGTACTTCATACCGTTGGATTCAGCCCATCTCTCCAGCCTGTCCAGGTCTGCTGGCTAGGTCTGATCTCCTGACTGTCCTGTAGGTGCCGTGTGATCGCACTCAGGATGATCTGCTCCATAACCTTGCCAGGCACTGAGGTCAAGCTAACAAGCCTGGAGTGCCCCAAAACCTCCTTCCAGCCCTTTTTGTGGATAGGCGTCACATTCACCAACTTCCAGTCATCTGGGACCTCCTTGGTGAGCCAAGACTGTTGATAAATGATGGAGAGCAGCTTGGCAAACTCTTCCACCAGCTCCCTCATCACCCCAGGATGAATCCCTTATGGTCCCATGGACTTGTGAGCATCTAAGTGGCTCAGTAGGTCACTAACTGCTTCCTCCTGGATAACAGGAGGGTTACTCAGCTCCCCGTTCCTGTCTACCAGCTCAGGAGGCCAGCTGTTCTGAGGGCAACCTGTCTTATTGTTGAAAACCGAGGCAAAGAAGGTGTTAAGTACCTCATCCTTTTCCTCATCTTTAGTAACTATATTCCCCTGCATATAATAAATAATGGATGTTTTCCTTGCTCCTCCTTCTGCTATTAATGTATTTATAGAAACACTTGTTATTATCCTTTATGGAAGTGGCCAGAGTAAGTTCAGATTTTGCTTTTACCATTTTCATTTTCTTTCTACATGATCTAGCAACATCCTTAAACACTTTCTGAATTGCCTGCCCTTTTTTCCAAAGGTGATAAACCCTCTTCTTTACCTTGATGTGCTGGGGGCTGACCAGAGCACTTGGCTGTGTCAGGCCACAGGATCCTGGGCTGCCTGGGTGCTGGGTGCACCCTTTAGCTGCAGAGGTCTTGCTGCTGGAGATCTGTAATGGATTTGGGGTGCTGATGAGGGGTTTTGGTGGCTGAGGTAGGGGTTTTTGTCAGTGTTGTCATGATACGGTGTGGTTTCTGCAGCACTTCTGAAGCCAGAAAAACTTTTGGTTTGGACACAAAGCCTCTCTCTAACTGTAGTCCATGGTTGATTTTTCTTCCTATCATTTACCAGGAAAAGGAAGATGGCCCTCAGAACTCGCTCACTGCCTTTGGCATGCTGACTGATTGCTGCTTGAAAATCACCAAAGATGGCAAGTTATAGAAATTTGGCTTCATTGGCTACAAGTCTGGAGATGAAGCTCAAACAGCACTGTACCATTTCAACCAAAGTGTTGTAGAGACTTCCAGAGTCACAATGAGTTGATCCTTAAACACATCTTCATTTAATTCTTGAGAAAGTTTGTCATTGGAGTTGTTCAGGGGTGAATAGCTGGGGGCCAAGGAAGCCTGAAGTCCTGCAGCAAAACAGCCAAGTCTGATGTCAGGCCTTACTACTGGATTCAGCTGGCCTGTGTTCATGCACTGCCAGTGTTGGCTGGAACAGCAGTGTCAGATGGGGAGCTGTCATCTGAACTTTGGAACTTGAGCTTGTTTGTTTCATTCAATTTACTTTTCTGGACAGAGAATGACTCGCGATGAATAGGATTATTTCTTTGTCTATGCTGAAAGAAGCACAGCAAGCTGTTCCCTGTGTTGGGTGAACATGTAATTCTGTGCTTTTAGACTGAATGTCTGAATGAAGCTTCCTATTCTCCTGGTTACATCCTCTCCATCCCATCAGGGTGTAAGAAAGGAGTGAGGTTTATCCAGTTACAGAAGCAGGCTGTTGAACATCTGTTTAATGACAAATCTGATTCTTTTCAGGTTTAGTTATGTGAGTTTTGTCACCTTTAACTCATACTTTTTTTTTTCTTTTTAATGTTTTGTTTTGTTCTTTAAAGTACTTTTTAAACATCAGTTGCAAAAAAGCAAGAGGAAGACTAAGATCTTGAGAAGCCTTGAGTCACTCTCAGTGCTCATGGTGAGTGTGAAATGAACTCCTCCTTAAGGGATTTTTATTTTTTTACATTGTTGAAAGTGATATCTTTGAATTCAAAGTCACTACTAGCTCTTCTGTGTCTGCCTTCACAGCTTGTCTGCTTGGTTTCAGTTTCAACAGCTGGAAGATGTAACTATTCCAGGAGTTGGTGGTGGTTCTCCAGAACCAGTCTCAGGTGGCCACTTGGGCTTGGGCTCATGTGGACACTTTGACAGAGGAGCTGGAGAAGGGAGGATCAGAGTCAGAGGCGTATTTTCTCGCTCTTGGTTTAGCTGAGTCTGAGAAGCTGATTGAAAATGGGAGTGAACCCTCTGAAGATGAGGAGGAAACTAAAGGTACCAGAAGGGACTATCCCTCTTTGCTGTAACATGGTGCTCCTTTATATGATAAAGAAAGATGTGTGCTCTTCTGAGGTGGTAATCAAAGAGAGTTTATTTGAATTCGGACCTTCCCTATATACCCGGATACCATGTGACCTTCTTAACCAATGGGGTTGTCCCTGTGCATGTCCCTTGATTTCTCTGCCCCTGGGACACGCCCCCTACACTTTGCTTGTCTTTGTCTTGGTGACTGTGAGAGCAGATGTGCTGGTAGGACCGAGCTGGGAGTCCTGCCTCAAGATGGAAACAGTGTAATTCGGAAGGTGGATTCTCAAGCGTGAGACTGATTCTGTATTCTGTTAGTTTGTGTCTGAAACATGTTTTCATGGTTTAGGAATGACACTCCCCAGTTTAGTGCACCACACCCCCCCGGAAATATTCCCAAACTCAACACCACTCCCTTGCTCCCCCCAGTTCCCCTCCCAGCTACAGGGGTGGAGTTGAGAACTAGAGGCACAAAAAGGTGAAAGTTACAGGTTGCTGTAAGAACAATTTTACTGCAAACAACGAGATAAGAAAATGAACAGTAACAGCAACAATACTAATAAAGAAAGTGTTCAGAGAGGGTGGTTTACATGCAAAATGCTCAGCAAGCCTGGGACAATGAAAGAGTGGTGGAAGAACCCTATGCCAGACCGCTGCATCCGCCATGCTTGCTCCCGACCAGAAACCACACCCCTTCTTCTTGGAAGTGAGAGAAAATCTCTTTCCCCCACTCCTGAAAATGACATGAGTGTTATTGAATAACACAATGTCTTGGCCACATGCCTTCCCACTGATCTGGGTCAGAACTAGGGCAGCTACTCATGGCCTAGCCCTTATTCTATACCATCTAAGTCATGCCCAGATCCTATATCTTCCCACTATATACATACACATTTATATGTACACAAGCACAGGTATCATTTCCATAGTCAATGGCCATCCCTCCAAGATGTCTGTTGAGTTCATTTAGTCCATGGCTGTGGCTTCTACCCCTCCTAGATCTCTTCCAGTGCAGGATAGTTGATATGCTGTCAACTGGTTGCAAGCTGCATCAGGAGCTCACAACTGGTGTATCTGCAGCAGTCCATCTTCATTGTCCATTGTAGTCATGGCACGCAGTGACAGTGTCATTCAGCAACCGATACTATACAATTCAACATTACAGACTGTTCTCAGCCAAAAATCATATCCCCTTGAGGTACACATCATGTTTCCCTGTCCGTCTGCATGACCCACTAGGTGCAAAAACAATCAGTCCTATGGATGGGTTTGCTTTTGCTTGAGGCAGGACTGATCCAAACTTTCTTCTCTAACGCATTTCTCATACGCATCACAGGGATTTTATCCCCTTCTACAGTATGTAGAGATTCTGATTGTGTGGGAGCAACCTCTGGACATGTTTAAATTTTGGAAGTGTATCCAAATTTGGGAGGTGGGCTCCTGAAAGAGGATGACAGTGCCCTAGTGTTGGTGGGGCAGATGATAGGCTGCCCTGGGGAGGTGAAGGCCAGCAACAGCTTTCTGCAGTGCTTCCCAGTCTCCCCAGTGCACCTAGTGCCCTCCTCAGTGCTCCCCAGTCTTCTCAGTGCTCCCAGGACCACACCACTTTCCAGCACCTACCTTCTAGTGGTCCCCAGTCTTCCCAGTGCCCTCTCCCAGTGCTCCCTCACTGATCCTCGATTCCCCCTCCAGTGTTCCCCTGTCTCTCCACTCAAATGGTAGCACCTTCTTGGGCAGTGACATCCCAGCAGGCATCAATGACTCTGTGGGTGGTTGTCATGTGAAAGGGGAGGGGGTTTGCCTGACCCTTAGAGAGGGGAGATTTTCTCAACCCTTAGTGATTTATTTGTCTGTCAGTGTCCGACCAGTCTGTTGGCATCTTGTAAGGGGAGACCCTTCACTGAACAGATTCACAAGATTGGAGGGTGATTCAACTGCCCTTTTTTGGGGGAGGGGGGTTAAGCCAACAGCATGGAGACCCCTCAGCTGGCCTTCCCAACATGTTATCTGCTGCTGGCAACTGCCAGCATCGGTAAAGGCTCACTCTAAGAGTTTATGGAATAACACTGTTTATTAAAATAAATTGTGACAGGTTAATAAGGTTTGAGGATCGTCTGACTGCAAAAATGTGTTTGAAGCAATCTACTGTACTACAAAGCAAGCACAAACAAAAACTCTAATCATAAAAGCAGCATTTAGCGTGCATAGAGTACGTTTCTTACCCAATAGGTGTCCCTATAGGGGAGAAGACAGGTTCAGCCTGTCAACTGATCCCAGCAGTTTTGTTGGAGTCTTCCTCAATTTTTCCCCTATTCCCAACTTACTTTTTTTTGGATTTCTGATTGGTGTAAAGTTCTCCTGCCATGCTTAATGGGGGTGGTGGGGTGGTGGATGTGGCTTGGCATTTGAAGAGAGGGTTTGACATGAGCGTTGACTCAGCAGCAGAACACTTTAATCCATCTCCTTTGGCTGACAGGTACCGCATGGTCTCCTTAACAAAGTACCACAATGTCCCTCTTTCTACCAGGATTTGAATGGAGGGGGGTGCATAGTCTTTGCTCCATCCCTCTGAGCAGATGCTTATCACTGTATGGGGAGCATGTCGACTGCATTCCATCCAGGGATTTTACTCTAGAATTCTTAGTCTTCCCTAAATTTTAATCCTAGTGGTGGGTTAAAACCAGTTCATCCCACAGTGGTGGCGTTCCCACAGGCACCTTTCTCTCTCAATTCCCTATTACCTGTGCCAGGAAATGCACTCTGGAGATCTCCCAGGTGTCTGAATTCTCCTCCTGGCAGGTAGCAGGGGGGTACATGTGCCCCGTGAAGATCAGGGCTTGTGAAGGAGCCTCACCTACTGTTCCTCCTGTAGAGGAGGTCTCTAGCAGGTACCTACTAACATGGTGCCCACCTTGGCCTACCTGCTGCTCAGTCCCACCCTGAGCAGAAGGCAACCCACCTCCTCATCTTCCTGAGGAGCCCGTGTCCCCCACACAAAGCTCCCCAACCGCCATGGTGCCAGCACGGTCCTAACCATTAGATGGCTCCATCACCAGGCCCAGGCCACTCAGTCCAGGTGGGAACATCCCCGGCAGTATTTATTTTGTATCCATGGGTGGACCTCAGCAGGTGAGCAGCCTCCCAGACCTGTCACTACCAGCCACGTCTGCAGCCACCACTCCAGCCCTTGCTCCTTGGCCGCTGGACGAGCATCTGGAGCTGAGGTGGGAGAGAGAGGTGTCTGGTCATACAGGCAGGGAGAAGGCACAGAATTCCTGTGGGATTGGCTAAGGCACCAGGGATGGAATCACCTCAAGGTGTCCATGGAGTGGGAGATGCCCCTGGTGATTTCCCAGCCTATGAGAAGGTCCTATGGTGCAGCTGGGGCAAAGCCAGGTTGGGCTGAGACCTTGGGTGTCCCCTACAGGTGTCCTGTACAGGTGCCCCTGGTCAGGACAAGGTGTCGTGGGGTAGAACTCTACCAAGGAAGGGCTCTCAGGGTTTGGGAAGCAGGCAGCCAGCCATCAGAGTCCCTCTGCCTCCAGCCAGGACTTTTCTATCCTACAGGGGAAGCCAATGCTGGGTGTCCAAGTGGGCATCAGGGGGTTCCAGCCCAAAGGCAGCCTCCAAACCCACTTCTGTCCCCCAGGGCTGCCTCAGAGGAGGGATGGGGGGAATTCTATCCCTTCAGAGTTACCTGCAGAGCTGCTTCTGTTGCTTCTGCCGCTGCCGCTTGTTCTCAGCCAAAAACGTGAAGATGTTCCTCCGTGTCTGATGTGGCTCCAGCGCATGGAGCACCTGGATGGCTCGTGGGGAAAGATGCCTGCAACAACAAGAAATCATTCTCCCAGAGCTGCCATCTGCCTCTCCCCTCATCCCAGCCTGCGCCCACCTGGTCCCACATCCACCCATCTGGTCCTGCATTCACCCACCTGGTCCCAGGCTGGAATCTCTCCACCATCTCGTCCACAGGGAGGGGGGTTCCAGCCCTCCCCCATGTCACAGTGACCCCCTTTCTCTGGGGCTGGAGTGAAGGATGGGGAGCCCAAGGACCTCCAGGGCCAGATACCTGCCAAGGAGGGGACGCTTTCAGTAAACAAGAGGTGACACTTCCTAGTATCCTTGGAAAGGTGGGAGCCGGGAGACTCCGCACCACACCATGGCTGATGGCTGATGGTGCTTCCCAGAGCTCTCCCTTGGGGAATGAGTGGGCAAACTCTGCTCTGTGGTTGGGTGACCCCCAACTTCCCCCCAAGGAATCCCATCTCCTTCAGTCCTAAGAATCCCCCCAAAGTCCCAGGATACTCACAATCCCCAGGGCATACCAAACCCTCTCAGAGACCGCCCTCCTCCATCCAGGTCCCCAGGGACTACCATCTCCCTGGGAAGAGTCCCCCAAAACCCCAGGATCCCTCCAATCCCCAGGAATTACCCCCAAACCACCCCCGAGGACCCTCAAAGCCCCCTGAGATATCCTAAGCCCTCCAGGAATCTCCAACCCCTACAAGAGACCCCTCCCCCACCCCCCAAAGGTCCTTCCCTGATCCCCTTGAGGTCCCCCCTGACCCTCAATTCCACCCTCGGTGCCCCTGTTCTGGGAGGGTTTTATGGGCAGCCAAGGTGCCCTCACACACAGGGTCCCTGCCCATACCTGGGGCACCTGCTGATCCTCCCTGGCAGCCCAGGCTTCCCACGCCACCCATTCCACCTTCTGCTCTCTCCAGCAGGAATTCCCGTGCTCCCACTCTGCAGACAGCTGACAGACCTCCTGGAGGTGTCAGGCACAGTTAGGCTCAGCTTTGGAGGAGCTTTCTTCAGGTCTGATCCATCTGGCACATACCTGCAGTGCTCTCTGGCAGTTCTCAGAGGCCAGGAGTGTGGTGTCGAGCCTGGCCGAAGGAGCTGACTCCTGCCCACCTGTCTCCCCCATCCCAGGAAAGATGCCTGGGGACAGGGGGAGCACACTGCAGAGACATGAAGAGTCAGCAGGAGCACAGGGCAGGCAGATATCCTGTTTTCCTATGGGGCCAAAGCTTCCCAGGTGTTGGAGAGAAGCAGAGAGCTAGGGCTGTTTCCCGTGGTCCTTCCTGAGTCACTACAGCCCAAGTGTCTGAGGAGGCTATCACCCAGGGGTGCAAGGATCCCTCCCATCCCTTCCCACGAGGGTCTCACCTGGCAGATGGCTTCATCCCTGGCTCTTGCTGCCTCTGGTTTGGTAGCATGGGGAGGGAAAACTTGTCAGGATGTTCCTGTGCCCCTGGGAAAGGAGGCAGCTCTTGGGAACAGCCCTGTGAGGGTGAGTGATCACCAGGCTGTGATCACCCCATGTGGGGTAGAGCAGCAGGGACCCATCCCGTACCTGTTCTGACCCTGTGCTTCTCTGCAACCTTCGTGTGCCAGGTGGAGAAAGCCTCAGACAGAGCAAGCTGAAACCTGGAATCACAGAATAACATACTGAATTGGAAGGGACCCCCAAGGATCACTGAGGTCAACTGCAGAAGCGAATGATGACACAGGCTTGAGGAATGGCAACTCCCACACCCTGCAGGATAGAAAGGAACCGGGAAGCCACTGAGGAAGCACACTCACCTGGGGAATGAGTGAGCCCATGCAGCCTGCATCCCCCCAGCAGCGGTCGCTCCATCACTGAGACCAGCATCCGGCACACACAGCCTCTGTAGAGTGACATGGAGCCATCAGGAGATTCCCATGGAGGAAGCAGACCTGTCTCCTGCTCTTTTAGGAGCCACTTCTCCAACCCCCTTTTCCCAAACCTCATCCATGAATATTAGGATCGTGGAATCACAGAATCATTAAGGTTGGAAGAGACTCTGGAGACCATCAAGTCCAACCAAGGACACCACTAAACCATGTCCCCAGATGCCACATCCACACGTCTTAAATACCTCCAGGGATGGTGATTCCACCACCCTGGGCAGCCTGTGCCACAACTGGACAATCCTTTACACGAAGAAATGTTCCCTAAAATCCAACCTAAACATATCCTGGTGAAATTTGTCCAGTCATTTGTTATCTCGGAGAAGAGACTGACCTGCACCTGGCTACACCTTCCTTTCAGGTAGATGCAGAGAGCAAGACAGTCCCTGCTAAGCCTCCTTTTCTCCAGGCTGAGCCATCCCAGCTCCCTCAGCTGCTTCTCATGAGACTTTTGCTTCAACCCCTTCCCCAGCCCTGCTGTCCTTCTTTGGACACACTCCAGCACATCAATGTCCCCAGATTCCAGCTCACAGTGAGCAGCAGAGCCACCCAGGTGTCCCAGTTCTCCAGCTTCTCGACGCAGTTGCGGTGGAACTGCATGCACAGGACATTGTCCTGGCACGACAGGACGCCAATGTCCCCAAAGGCAAAGGCAAGGCGCTGCCTGTCCCTCAGCTGAAAGGAGTATAGGAGGACGGTCTCCTCCACACAGTCCCTCAATACGTCTGGTGGGAGGGACGTGGTCTGTGACAGCCACCAGTAATCCAGTGGTGCGATCTCAATGTCACCTGTAAGGAGGAAGAGGATGAGCATTGTCATGACCACAGCTGAGCAAATTTCCACATGGAATTCACTGCAAAATGCCAGAGAGAAAGAGGGATTTGTTTTTGTCCCCCAACTTTGGAGGCAATTCCCCCCCCCCTCCCAAAAAGCAGGGGCACACCCCTCTCCCAAATGTGAAGCAGGATCCCTTCTCACCAGGGATCATCACTGTGGGGAACATCAGCTCCCGCAGACAGGACACATCCATGTCCAACTGGAACACAGGTCTTCGGACTACATACACCTCTTCTGCACCATCAACTTGCTCAGGGACCACAGCAAAGGTCCCTAGTCCTGGGACCAGGACACCCTGCCCAGGAAGAAGACAAAACAGCTGAGTGAATACTTTGGAGATAAGAAATGTTAAAACTGTGGGAAAAATGAAAAACCCACATTCTCCATTTTCTTACTTCCCCTCTTCAAATTATTTACCAAAATTCCTTGACTAAAGAAGATCCCAAGGAATTCAAACCCAGGGAATGATTCCTGGGGATTATCCTTGGCATAGACCCAGCATGATCCTGAGTTTCTCCAGTCCTGGAATCTTGAGGCACATGGGGTTCTCTTGGGGTGGTGCCGTGATGCTCAGGGAGAGGGGACTACAGGGGACCAAGATGCCAGCCCACCTTGTCCTGCTTCATCTGCCCCAGGATGTACACAGACACGATATCCCAGATGGCCACCACCTCTGGAAAGTACCAGAAAGAGGCATCAGGTTCCACATGCGGCATCTCGGAAGTGACATCCGGGAAGTGACAGATGGGCCTCATAAAGAGCCTGGCCGTTCCCCAGGTTCTGCCTCCCTCTGCTCAATGAGCAGGGCTGGGGCAGAACTGGGGATGTGGGAAGGGCTCAGGACCAGGGTTGTGATCATCCAACCCCCAAAAAGAGATGGCACCCCAAAACCCAGGTTGATGTCACGAGAGGATCCTATGGGAAGAACCAGAAGGTCTCCCAAAGGAGACTAGTTAAAGGGCTGATGCCCAGCCAGTTCCTGAGAACCCAGTGAGAGCTGTTGGACCTCCCATGCCCCAGGACCCCAGACCCCTTTTCAATCCAGAACCAGAACTGTGAGAAGTGCCAGCTCCCATTGGAAGTTGGCCCTGGATGGGGGACACGCCATGCTCACAGCAGCCTCGAGGCAGCCCCAACCCTGTCCAACCATTCCACCAGCCGTCAGGGAGCTCCCCAAATCTTCACCCTCAGTGGAGAGCTGCAGGAGTGTGGGGAACAAGCAACTCTGCTTCTTGTTGATGCTGACAGTGCAGCACCCCTCCATCCTGCTCTCCAAATTCCTGTCTGATGACCCCTGCCCTGCTTGTCCCCAAGGGCCAGAACAGCCTCCACAGCCCTAAAAACAGCCCCCTGATCCCCCCTCCCGGCTCCGGGCAGGCCCCAGCAGCCCCCAGTCCTCACCGTGGAGTGCACCCGGTGATGTGGGGCACCACTTTGTGACATCACCAGCGGCCTGGGAAGGTGCGTTATGACATCAGCAGGGAGATGGCACAGCAGGGGAGCGGGGAAGGGATTGAGGAAGTAAGGGCCTCTCCTGGCTCACCTCAGCTGTTACCAGGTGTCATTGCTGCTGAGCTGGGCCGTGGTCCTACAGATAATCATAGACGATAACAGATATAAATATATAAAAATACACAAATAATATCGATTTAAAAAGAATCATAAATCATTTTTATGGGCTTTATCGTCTATGAAATTTCAGGGATTAAGGGCTTTTCCCACCCAGAATGCTATTTTTTAACCCAAAAAAACTTAAGATAAGGTGTTTTTTTTCTTCTTAGTTAAAAATCCAACAAACCCAAGGAATAATGGAGAAAAATTAGGGCTTCTGCTGGGAAAAAAACACCTAAACCAATGAAAAGGTGATAAGGACTCTTTGATTTAAAAAAAATATGTCTAAAAAAGCAGGAGACGAAGTGGTTTTTCATTAAAAAGCCCCAGGGAATAAGGATGTTCTGGGGAAAAATAAGGAATAATAAGGTTTGGAGGGATATCAAAATTGAAATAAAGGTGGAGTTTTTTTTATTAAAGAAGAAATAAATAAACTTTTTTCCTTACTAGAGATAATAACAGGTTTTTTGCTGAAAAATAAGTAGTAATTAAGGAATGAGGATTTTTAAAAATTAAAATAAGGCAAATAAAATGGGTTTCTTCCTTAAAAAACAATATCGTTAAAAAGAGAGAGTTACAAGGGCTCTTATTGCTAGACAAATTAAAGGTTTTGTCCCAAAAATCTTCCTTTTTAAACTCGAAGGGGTTTCTTCATGTTTTCCTGAGAAACCCCTGGCGGAACTTCCCATGGGAAGGGATGGGCTCAAAAAAGTGCAGATTTTGGGTTTTGAATCTGGGGAATGGGCATGGGGGTTGGGTTGCAAAAGTAACCCTGAAATTCTGGAGAATTTCAGGGTTGAAATTGATCCTGTCACAGACAGGGGATATCGTGATAGGTACTGGACCCACAGAGATGTTGTGCTGGATGTGGGAGCCACATCAGTATCCCCAGCAGCCCCCACTTTCCCCTGGAATCCCCCTACCAAGTTTCATTGCTGGATTCAGCAGGTGGTGACTATATATACCTTTCCACTTTCTTCCTTTCTTTCTCTTCCTTTCCTTATATATTTCCTCAAGTATTACTTTTATGCTTTAATATTGCCTACTTTAACATGCTTTAATATTGTACTACTATAGATGATAACACCCAAAATGGCAACATACCTGTTTACTTTTGAAACAAAATTGTTCTAAAATAAACCCTACATATATATATTTACAAACACTGTTTCACTGTAGGCCACCCAAAGGGATTTATTAACAAGAAACTGGGTTACCCTGCCCTTCTGGGATGATTTGTAGAAGGTTGGAAGGAACCTTTAATATCATCTCATTCCAGCCCCATGCAGGGGCAGGGACACCTTCCACTAGACCAGGTTGCTCCAAGCCCCATCCAACTTGGCCTTGAACACTTCCATGGACAGGGCAGTCACAGAATCTGTGGCAGGTTTTCCAGGAAGGCTTTGATGGTGGTAACAGCTTGTGCAGAATTCCCCTATTCCAGTCCTCAAGTTGCTGAAGAGGAATTTAGATCCCTGCATCACCCCACTGATTTGAGTGCCAGCAGTTTGTAACAGTCACTCTCATTCTCCTTCCTTGCCTGAAGCATTGCTATCCTCCTGCAGCAGTGACAGACAAAGGGGTGTAGGGGCTGTGGAGAGGACTGGAGGACTTGGGAATGTTTCCTGACCTCAGTGTGCCAGTCAGCACCGCTGCATCTCTCCCACAGGCAAACCAGAGCATCTTTCTGGTTCCCTTAGCATATCTCCCACATCTAACAGGGTCTGTGGCAGAGTGGGAGCATTTTAATTATCCTTTGGCAAAGTTTTAAGCTTATTCTTAATTGTTTTTAATTCCTCAGGGGAACACCTGGGAACAGATTTTTTGCATTTCCTTCATCCTTGAGATGATCAAGGGATGGGAACCTTCAACTTAGTTGAGGTCAAGTGTCAATAAAAAAAGGCAGTTACATTATTTTGTCAATGTTAATACCTGAAACTGTGAAATTTCCCTCCCCACTAGTAGTGTTACTATTTAGTGCACTTTTTGCTGCTAAATAAATGGTATAGTTTCTTCTTTGTTTCTTAAAAAAAAAGAAATATTTACAGATAAGGTCCAGTTAAGCAAAGGTCCTAAATGAGTCCCCCTGTGTGAGGAACTGGGCAGTTCCCAGCCTCAGTCACCACAGGGGCACCTGCCAGATTTAGGCTGAGCAATGTTGGACAAAAATTATATGCTGGTTATGCAAGTGAAGTGATGCAAGAATAAATCCAGGTTTTTAAAAGTTTCCCTGTGTGCTGTCACGTTCTTGAGAAGTGCTGGACAAGAGTGAGATGGTGTCAGGAAATCTCTAGGTGAGTGTCTCTTCCCTCAGGCACCAATCTCTGCTCTGTGTGACCCAGTGACAGGACTCGAGGGAATGACTGGAGCTGTGTCAGGGGAGGTTTAGGTTGGATATTAGGAAAAGTTCTTCCCCCAAAGGGTGGTTGGGCACTGAACAGGCTGCCCAAGGCAGTGGTCACAGCACCAAGGTTGCCATAGCTCAAGGAGCATTTAGACAACACTGTCAGGGAAATGGTGGTTTTGTTGGGGTGACTTGTGCTGGGGAAGGAGTTGGACTTGGATGATCCTTGTGGATCCCTCCCAACTCAGAATATTCTGTGATTCCATGATTATCAATGCTGCCAACACTCGCCTTGCTCCCGAGATGGACCAGGAACAGACGGGCATGACTGGAAAAGTCCCAAACCCACTCTAAAAGCATAGGGCAGGGAGAAAAAGAGAGAGAGAGATAGAAAAAGTTCTGGTTCCAGTGTTGATCTATCTTGATGTTAATCCTGATTTCTGCATTGATCCAGCTGCATCACTCTGGCCGATGGGATGTCCACTTGGCCTCATCTGCAGGCCCAACCACGGGCCCAGGTGTAGCAGGGAGGGAGGATGCTGAACTGAAACCATACACTGTTGAAAGCTCAACAGTATTACCAAAAAAGTAGCCAACAAAACAAAAACCCAAGAGAGGAAGGAGGAAGAAAATAAGCCCTCAGTATGACTCCCCCACTAACTCAGGTGTTGCTTACAAAGTTATCTTACTGACCCCAGAATGCCTAGAATTACACGTAGCAGAAGCTGCATCTTCGGAGTGTCGGCAGGCTCACAAGATGGCGGGCGTTCCCACAAAAGGCAATGTTGTCCTTCAATGTGAAGCTTGAGTTCCACTCCCAGCACAAGCTCTCTGCTTTTTATGCAATTAATTGGTGACGTCTACCTGGGCAGGTGTGGCCAGCACTGCCCAGCTAGAGGCCTTCAGTCCCTCCCTCCGTTATACAAGTGGCATCTCTTCTGCGCATGCGTGGGTACTCTGCATTTCCCCATGCCTGCATGTTGCACCTTGGGGGGTCTTTTCTAAATGAGTCTGGGGGCGTACTTCATCACCCTCCTCTTCACTTTCTTCTTCAAATGCCCTTGAAGGGCCATCAGCCAATAGTGAGGTACCAATTAATTTCAGTTTATATAAGATGCCTTCCTTCAAGGACAAAGTTTTCATTTATCAGTACTTGTTTTCTCATAACTTGGCAGGAAAAGAACAGATTCTCACAAGTGGCTGGGCCAAACACAGACCAAAAAATAGCAGCATCTAATTAAGCACGAATACACCAGGGCAGGCTGGGAGTTGGGGTTCCCTTCCCCTTCTCCATCTCCATCCTCTTCTTGTCCATCTCTGTCGTTGTCTCCTGCAGAGAGAAATCCAGTGAACTACTTCCTCTTGAGAGAGTGGATCTCCTGGGACTGGGCTAAGCTCCCTGCTCCTTTATATACTCCTTGGGCAGGGCAGGGCTCTGGTGATGTCCCAAGGCCCTCTGGGCACCAAAATGTGCCACATCACAAAGGGCCCTGAAATGTGCCTGTGTCGTAAAGGGCTACACCCGACACCCCATCAACAGCAGAACCGACTGGAGGCAGCACAGGGCAGCCCCTTGTAGCCCCTGCTGTGCCCAAAGCCCAGAGCCCTACACACCAACAAACAGAAAATATAAACTTTTAAAAAGTCATACCCAGTTCTATTACAGCTATCCATTAAAAAATCAAACATTCGATTTCTTCTTTATAATAATAATAATAATGGCCAGTCTTCGCGAGCGAAGATTTGGGAAAGGTCATTAACCCTTCGAGCCTGCGCAGTGGATTTTTTAGGTGAGACCCAGCGTGCACTGAACTGAGCCCACCCTTTAATCCTGAGGTTCATCTGCCGGGGCCGAGCAAGCTTGGACAGTGGCAGTGAGGTCCTCAGAACGTAGGTTTGTTTAGAGTGACCTTCTCTTAGATGGATTGCCTTACAAGGCTGACGAGCTCCATCTGCCCGGGGGGCTGGGAATCGAACCCGGGTCGCAGCGGTTAGAGTCCTGCACCCTAACCACTAGACCACCAGAGGCCACTCTTCTTTATAAAGTACAATGGTACTGCATTGCCCTTATTTGTGAAGGACCAGGAATCAGAATGGGAAAAATCTCAGAAGTGGAAAAGGATGTACAGTGATTGAATGGACTTTATGATACAGACTTTATAGTTATTATGTATACACACATTGTATGTTCCCCCAGAATTTGTATCTTCCGGGCATGTCCCGGCCTGTTCACCTCCCTGCTCCCCTGTTTCTCTGCCGATTGGCTGAAGGAGCTGCAGGGAGGAAACAGCCTCCATTTGCCCCTTCTCTCCCCAGTTCCTCCCACGTTCCTCCCTCTTTTGCCTGTGCCCCTACCCTGATTTGCTCCCCCGTTTGTCTGTCTGATACCCCACCCTATGTTCTGATCCTTTCCCTGCCTGAACCAATAAGAATCCTGCGCACGCCTGAATAAATCATTCTACCTGCATCCTACCCTTGTGTCCCAGACTCGTGCAATGCCACAGTCCCCCCCCCTTTTCGGACCACAGCACTTATTAGCATATTTGAACAGAGATCTGTCTCAGTCTGAGGAGACTGGGATGTTTGCTAAAGAGGATGAGTTATAAGGTAGACCGAACTCCTCTCTCTCAGCAATTGTAAATTCAAAATTGAGGGGCTTTAATCGAGGAAGTGTGGAAAACACCAGAAGAAATAACAACCCTTTATTAAAAGATATATGTATGTTGGCAAAAACAGTAACAGAACACAAAAAACCCCTAGACAGTAGTCCTAGAAAAAAGAAAAAAGGTCTGAAGGAATACTTTGCTGTCCCTTAGCGCAGTCCTAATCGTGGCCTGCAGGGGGCGCTGTTGGATCGCCGAAGCTGCAGAACCTGCAGTTCTCTGTGGTGGTCAGCAGGGGGCGCTGTTGGGCTCTGGCGGTCACCACGCGGGGAGAGGGGTCCGGGGGGGGGGCGGGGAGGGTGGTCCCAGACCGCGGGAGAAACCGAGAAGGAAATGGGGGACCCTTCTCTCAGTGGGAGGAAAAAGGGAAGGGAAGCAGTCCACTTCCACAGGACTCGCTGCTGTCCCAGGTGACGGCGTCTCAAAACTCCTTCCTTCTCTCCCGCGGGCACGCAACTCTCCGATGAAACACACCAGATCGGGGGAGTGGGACAGCCAGGCAAGTTGAAGCCAGCAGTCCGAGCTGACCAGGCTGAGAAGCCAAAAACCAGATCCCCAGTCCCTCTCCCCAAATGCCTGCATGCAGACCCCCGTCTCCCTCTGAGCGCCCACTCCGCAGTCTGCCTCTCCCCTCACTGAGCAGAGCCAGCCAGCCCCCAGCCTCTGATGGGCCATTAGCAAGGAATGTAGCTCAACTGGCTACATCCTTTGTAAAGCCAATGACCTCCCTTCCCCCCCCCCCCCCCTCCGTTTTTCCTTAGAGTGGAGCAGGGGAAGAAAAATTCTCCTGAATTTCTAACCTATAACAAGATCTTAAACCTGAAACACTGTCCATGGAAAGAAACCAACTGAACTACACCTGCAAGGAACATGAACTAATGAACTCAGGACAGGAGCAGTGCAAAAGCCAAAAATGTTTGCTTTGTTAAAAAAAATACTTCCTAGGAATGAACGTCTTGAACACTTGATTTTTTCTTTTTATTTTTTTTTTTTGTTTTTAAAAGCAAGAACCCTTTTCTTGATGGCTGTTCGGGTGCTAAATCCTACCACGGAATCAAAGGTGGATTTGCTGTCTTTGCCACCTGGTTGATTATTCCTGATGACTTGGAAAGAAAACCATGCCAGTGGCTGGGAATGCTAGAACAGCCATTCCTCTCGGGACTCTTTCTTCCTGGAGGTTTTCCCATGAACATTTTGAGCACAGAACCCTAAAAGGGGCGATGTGGCAAAGAGGGACTCCCTTATCTTGCCCATAATTCAAGATGTCTAAAATAGCTAAATTTGAATGTTTTCAACTCTAGCTCACTCTGTA
This sequence comes from Lepidothrix coronata, assembly GCF_001604755.1. Classification (NCBI taxonomy): domain Eukaryota; kingdom Metazoa; phylum Chordata; class Aves; order Passeriformes; family Pipridae; genus Lepidothrix; species Lepidothrix coronata. The sequence continues at coordinate 62,802 of NW_016690445.1, read as the reverse complement.
GTTAACATCACAGGGAAGGAAACATCCCTCCTTTTCCAAGGGGTCCCATTCAACTAGTTCATCACCTTCAGGAAAAAACCCTTACAGAATCGTTCTTCTTCCGATAGCAAAACACAAATATTACCCATCTGGTCAACATTTTCACCTACTACTTACATTTCTATCCCATTAATACAACAGACAACATTGCTGGGATCAATGCAACAATACTGTAGGATACAAGAACTCTGCAGAGATTTGACCAGGCAAGGAAATCAAGGAAGTTCTTTTTTGAATTTCTATGATAATATTCCACTACTGACACTTTAGTAGAGGAAATAACCACAAGTATTAATGCTTATAGAGGATCCAAAGTCAACGAAAAAGCTTCTGTAGAAAAGTATTAAGATCCTTAATAGTAAAAACACTTACAAATTTAATTACAAATATATTTCAAAAGGAAAATCCTTAAGTAAGTACATCAGGGTTGGTCAATATAGACAGTGTTCCTTCCTTTAAGAGGAAGTGAAGGGAACACCCACTGCACCTGTGGGAACTTGTCAAGTATATACACTTAGAGATCACACTATGTCAAAGAGATCAAGTGGAGAAGCACTCTATACAATTTGGAACCTACAGAAAGGTTATAATGGAAGATCATGGAAGTACTACTGAGTATTTGTTTTGCAACTTGCCCTAACTTTTCATCCACGGCATCAACATCATCATTTCCTTGCTGCAGGTCCAAGTCAGGCACAATTGCAGCCAGAAGTTGTCCAATGTTCACTCCAAGAGAGCAGAGTTTCAGGCTGGCAAAAAGTAATTCCTTAGGATTAGATGGAGACAGAGTTTTGTGTTCAAATACACAGTTCTTCATCTGACCAAGCCAGACTGATACTCCAGACTGGAAAGGCTCTGGATGTGACTCCCAAAAACCAACAAAAAACTGATGCCGTTAGAACTGGATCAGGATTATTTCAAAACCTATCAGTTTTTCAAAGCTGAGCCGCTTGAGTTTTAAATTTGAAGGTGAATATTCCCTTAGTTTCAAACCAATTCTAAGTGCTAAACTGAATGCAGATCAGAAATATTTCTGAGTGCTTTTATTTCAATGAGCAAATAAGGACTGGCACAATCCTTTCTGCCACACTACCTTCTGATTTCTCAAACCAATATTAAGCCTCGGGGGTTTCATGAATTTAGAAGCCCAAGCTACCATCACCTATGGGAGCAGAAGAAGAGGAAAAGAAGAGAGGAGAAGGCAAGAAAGAGGAGTTTGTCTAAAGGCTTGAAAATAGAAAGAGGAAATAGGAGGTATGGTCCAGGGAAAGTGCCTTGCCTCCTTTTTTTTTTTTTGCTTTCTTTCCTAGATGTCCTTGCTTTGTCCTCTTCCTGATCCGATTCCTTTCAAAGGAAAATTCTCTGGAACACTTCCTTGCACCCTCATCTCCAGGAACCAGTTTTCACAGTGCTGTCAGATCCAAACCAACTTGTGGGGGAAGTTACTTCCAAGTCCTGCATAGATTTGCTAATTCTTTTAGGAACCACAAGTCAAGTGCTAGAAGGAAAAATAAAATGCAGTGCTGGCAGATAATTTCTCATGTGGGTAAATCTCTTCTTGAAGATTGAAAGGGGTCTGTGGAAATTATCCATCTCCTTCTTCACTCTCCCTGCCAAACATTCAAAGCAGGGCTAACTCAGATCAGGGTGCTTAGGACCCTCTTGAAAATCTCCAGAGGTAGGAGAAGGACTTTTTACAGGGACAGATCGTCACAGGACAAGGGACAATGGTTTTAAGCTGAAGAAGAGCAGGCTTACATTAGATATTAGGAAGAAATTCTTCTCTGTGAGGGTTGTGGTGCACTGGTACAAGTTGCCCAGAGAAGCTGTGGATGCACCATCCCTGGAGGTGTTCAAGGCCAGGCTGGATGGGGCTTGGAGCAACTTGGTCTAATGGAAGGTGTCTCTGCCTATGGTGGCGGGTAGGAACTGGATGATCTTTCAAGTCTCTTCCAACCCAGACCACTCTATAATTCTGTAGACATGTGTACAATCTCAATCCTCTTTCCCTAAACCATCTGCCACTGGTGCTGGTGACCTGCCAGCAACCCAATACTTTGGAGAACGAGCCACCCCGTGCTCTGCACATGCTACAAGACCCCACAAAAAAGGTGGAGCTCACTCTCATGCCTGTGTCCACCCCTGCCAAGGCCAGGCCATTCATCCTCCCATCTGTTCCCTGCTGGAAAGCTAAGCTGTAAACAGGCTCCTTATTCTGCCCCAGTGTTTCACAGGGGACGACCTTCATGTCTGCTGAAGAAAACAGAGCAAAGACCACCTCAGTTCTTGTTCCTTATGCCTCAGGCAATCAAACTTTGGGCACATTTCACGGGCTCTGCTGACAGATCCTGGAATTTCACTGCAAGGACTGAGAGGATGGTTTGAGGAAGTCCATTCCTGAAAGTTATGATTTATTATGCCTAAAGCTCCTGTTTTGGGACTGCAGGAGAAAGGTATAAAGCCCTGTCTCCCAGTCCATCCCCCGGGGGCAACAACTCCCTTTGTGCCACACTCCAGGGTAACAACTCCCGAGGGTAACAACTCCCGGGGGTAACAACCCCCGTCTGTGCCCTCCCGGGACAACACCCTCCTCCGGAACCCAAGGAACAGGCGGGCACGGGCGGCCCGGCGCAGGCAGGGGCAGGGCAGAGGCGCCGCTGGCCACTCCCCTGAGCCCCAGGGACCCCCAAACCCGCTCCCCACACCTCGGGGACCCCCAACCCCCCGGCGGCGGTACCTCCACACGAGACACACCCCTCCGCCCTCACCTGCCGCCCGCCCGAGCAGCCCCCGCGCGCCCCGGCCTTTACCCGCTCCGCCAACGCGCGCCCGCCGCAACCCCCACTCCCACCCCCGCCGCCCCGGGCGCCCTCACGGGATTCCAAGTTAAAAAACAACTCAAAAGCATCAAAACCAAGCCAAAACGCAGAAGCCAGATGCTCGCCTCTTCCCAAAATAAGAGTTTTTTCTTTAACAGGTATTGCTGTGTCTGGCCAGTCTAAATGTCGAAACGACTTAAAGGGTAACCTGTCCGCAAACTCCCTTTCAAATACAAACCTTTCCCTTTGAAACAGCAACAACAACAAGAACAACAACGACAACAACAAAACAACGGTGATATATACTATACTATAATATATAATATTATTATATATCATTATATAATAATAACAGTGCCAACCTGTTATTCGTACTCCAGAGGGGGTTGTTAACCCGGGGGGGTGGGGGGGGCTGGCTATAAAAGTCCGTCATATGGATGCACAGGTACCCAAGAGTTAGGCTATTGAAGAGCATTGCAACAACGGATAGGTCAGGCTGTAGCTGCAGCACCGCACAACACAGGGGTGAAGGTCAATCTGTAGAACAGTACAGATGTGAAGGTTGGGCTGTACCTGCAGCCCAGCACTCACTGCTCCATGTAGAACAGTCTGTGGTCAGATCAGTGCTCAGGTTTCCCTGTGACTGTCTGCACCCAAGCCTGGAGTCACAGCTGAGCTACTGCAGCCCAAATGTACACAGCCAGGAGGAGGTGGATCGCAGGCAGAAGGTGCTGCAGCCCCATGGCTTGTACCACATCTGTGACACTTCTGGATTAAATGAAATGTAGTGGGACAGCTTGTTCACATGCGGTACTGCAACAGTCAATTGGGAAGAAAAACGCTATACTGTGGGAAACCAAACAAGTGTTCAGGTTAGAGGCCCTGAAGCAGCAACTCAGCCAGAGGCCTCAGAGATAACGCTGGAATCTACCAAGCGACCTTGGGCAGCCTGTGAAAGGGAGAAAAGAAGCTGCTAACTCCAGCTGAAGGATACCTGTGATGAATACCTGCAACCAAAGTTAAAAATAAGGAAGAAGAGACTGTTAAAGTTAACACCACTTATGAAATATATACCGGTATATATTTAGCAATAGTTGTATGTTGTTAAAAAGTCTGAATAGGGTGTGTAAATTTGAAAGATGTATGTAATGGTGTGTAAAATAGATCCTTGCATGCCTCTTTTCCTGTAGCCTAGAAATCATTGCGCTAAGTGTGATAAAAATGTCTTAATGTAAACATTGCATGCCTTTCTGCCATTACCTGAGGATGACAAGGACTGAAGAATAAAGCCTCTATTTTAGTGATGCAGTCACATTGTCTTATTTAACAGCCAGAGGAGTTTTAAAAGGTGTAGAACTGTGTCAGATAGTTTTTAGGCATCGGCACCATACCTCTGAATGTCTTCCCCCTTCTTCCCCCAACTTTCATTGCTAAGCATGATGTTGCAGTCATGCTACAGAAAAGCCTTCTGGTGCCTAAAGGAGACTTACAAGAAGGCTGGAGAGGCCCTTTCCACAAGGGTGTGGAGTAATAGGACAAGGGGGAATGGCCTTAAAATATAGGGGGGCAGATTTAGATGAGGTGTTAGGAAGAAATTCTTACTGGGAATGTGGTGAGGCCCTGGCACAGGTTGTCCAGAGAAGTTGTTGACATCTCATCCCTGCAGGTGTTTCAAGGCCAGGCTGGATGGGGCTCTGAGCACTTAAGGTGTCCCTGCCTGTGGCAGGGGGTTGGAATGAGATGATCTCTAAGGTCCCTTACAATCCAAACCATTCCATGATTTTATGATATATTATGGGTTATCCCTTTGGTGACTTGGGGCCAGCTGTCCTGGCTGTGTCTCCTCATACCCTTTGGCCCACCCCCACCCTTCTCACTGGCAGGAAAGTGGAAAAAACAGCAAAACCCTCAGCCCTATGCCAGAACTGTTCAGCAAGAGCCAAAACATGGGTGAGTTATCCACAGTGGTTTGGTCACAAATCCAAACCATGGAACCAAACAGGCTGCAATGAAGACCTTCATCTCAACCAGATGGGGTAGGCTGGACTTCTTGGAAAGTGTGAGGAGGAATACAGTGAGGAATATGAGAGTGGGAAAAACGACACAGTACCTGAAAGATGGACAGGGATGTCACTGTGACTGTTTCAGTGTCTGTGATGCTGCTGCCTTGTACCTGACGTGAATTATTTCCACAGTGAAATGAACCTGAGTGCTTTCCCTAATGCTGAGGACATGAAGGATGAGGAATGAAAAAGTGTAATTTGGGCTGGATATCTGTAGAAAACATCCTACGAAGGCAGGTTTGTTGTAGGCAACACAAGGAAGCCAATAGATGGGCAGGCAAAGCAAGGCCAGGCAAGGTAGATATATGCAAGGCAAGGCAAGGTAAGGCAAGGGAGGGGCAGACAAGGCCAGGCAAGAAAAGGGTAGGCAAATCTAGGCGGAGGATGGGTATATAATGCAATGCAAGGCAAGCCAGGGGTAGGAAGACCAAGGAAAAGGGTGAGTCTTCAAGGCAACAGAGAGGTAGGCAAGGAAAGGTAAGGCAACAGAGTGGTAGGCAAGGCAAGGCAAGGTCAGGCATGGCAAAGAACTGCAAGGGTGACGGTATATGGTGGAGAGGAAGAGCTATATGCATTCCCCCGACAAAGAGTTATCCTGGAAAAGGTTAAAATTCCTGGAAGCAAAAAGGAACTCCAGCATGCTTTAGGATTAATGATGTTTTGGAGGAGGCATAGTCCTGATTTTTCAGGATTTTTTATGACACTGTGGGGCCTTGGTTCTTTGGTTTTTGAGGCCATTCTGGAATGGAAGGAATGGACTATGACATCACAAAGGGGCCAAGGCACACCTGTGGGGCTGCACTGTGACATTGTTGGGCATTGGTTCTCAGTTTTCCAGGGGCCATTCTGAAATGGAGAGGATAGGCTGTGACATCGCAAAGGGGCCCCAATTTTGGGAGTTGGGCTGGCAGTTGGGAGGCAGGGCTGAAAACAGGAAACAACAGCCCTTATCGCCAGGAAAGAAAGACTGGAAGCTTTGGCTTTGTGGTGCAGAGTGTGTGCCAGCCTGGGGCCTCCATGAGCAGCAAGAGCTTTCTCTGCTGGCACCTTCGGTGTGGGAAAACTCTTCGTCCGTATGCAATTTTGGGGGTCTGGCTGGCATTTGGACGGTGGGGCTGAAAACAGGAAACAACAGCCCTTATCCCCAGGAAAGAAAGCCTGGAAGCTTTGTCTTTGTGGTGCAGTTGGAGGGCCACGCTGGGCACTCCATGGGCAGCAAGAGCTTTCTGGGTCCTGGAGTCAGTCTGGGGGCCTTGGAGGGTTTGAGGGGAAGTTGGGAGTGTCCTGTGGGACCGGGATGGGATTTGAGGGCTCCTGGAGGGGCTGGGAGGGGTTTATGCCTTTATACTGCGGGCATCATCTAGTATTGATGGGGATAATCGGTGAGCTGACTGTTTCATAATCATCCAAATTTTAACATACAATATGATTATTAGAATAAAAAGCAAAAAGGTAATATCAACAAAAGAGTAACAGGGTGAAGCTCTTGGTTGAATACTCTGGTTGCTTCTTTTTCTCCAGTGATTTTAACTTCTTTTTGTGGGGTGAAGTCACAGCCCCACAACTGAAGTTTGAGGGGTTTAGAATGTTACAAAGTGTTGGGCCGTTTTCCATGGGAGCAGTGAAGCTAACTAGATAGTTCCCATGGACACAGCCTTGAGTTGTGTGGCTGAAGTGCAGGTCCGCATTACTCAGTGTTTTTGTGGAAATGTGTTTGTGTTGTGTGTGTGGGAAAGTAGAAGTAGGAGAACCTAATAAAAGGCTGCCTGCTGCACTGAGCAGGCAGACATCTCTTTGTCTCACTCCCTCGTGTGTGTTGTGTGTCTTCTTCCCCCCTCGGACCGGGACCCTTTGACAGATACCCAGCCACAGTTGGTGCCCCGGTGGACCAGACGAACAGAAAAAAAGACTGTCGACTATTGCCTGGGTCGTGGGGGTATCGCGGCCGGAGGCAGGTGAGAGCTGCAGGGCGAGGTGCAGAGGGGTCTCGGTACTCTGGAGCTGAATAGCAGCGGGCGTGCTGCAGGACCTGGGTCCGATCGTTTTCTACACCTGCAGACAAGTGTTTCTGAGGGGGTAAAGTTGTGACTGTGGAAGAGGATCTTCAATATTTCCAGGAGTTGATTTAATGTTAGACTCTAAAGGCAACTCACTGGACTCTTTTGCCGGAGTGTGTGTAGAAGTGGATGACAAAATGGCGGCCTCTCGCGTTTCCACAGGTAAGATGGCGGCTTCCCGCCCTTCTGCAAATGATATGGAGGATTCCCGCCCTTGTGCAAGTAAAATAGCGGTTCTTGGTTCCTCAGGGGCACTCGGTGTCATTGCACTCCCTCCATTACCAGGAGGAATATAAGGTGGGGGTAAGTTCCAGGACTCTGGATCCTCATTACAATTTATCTGCCCCCTCTTTTCCCTTAAGGGGAATAAGTGGGTGTGCTTGCCCCCAACCAAATAAGAGCATAATGATTCTCTTCCAAACTATAGGGTCTTTTGCCGCTAACATGCCAGTTAAGGATCTCACAGATCCGTCTCTCAAAAGAACCGTACACTGGCCAATATACATCTCCACCACCTGAACCTATTTGTTTGTCTCCCCATACTTCAATACAGTAATAGACCATCTTTTCTCTAGATTTGCCGAAAGTATGTGGATAACTGCTCCAATTTCTTAACCTAAGGGGCTGTCCAGTGGAATCCCCTGCGACTTAGCCTCAAAGCCGCTTACTTTAAGCTTTCTTCCTTCCTGTAAATTACTCCCTAACTCACTCAGAGATTTATCTTCCTCTCCAGTATACAAGTCCCTAACCACAAGATTCCTTTCTCCCTGAGAGCTGCAGTTGCCTAGCGCAGACCATCTTTCCCTCAGAGGGTCCTTTTTTAAGTTCCTCATTTTACTTCCGAATCCTTCCCTTCCCCAGGAACTTCTAGACTTCAGAAGTCTTTCCCCATCAGAGGGACCATCTGGCTGCTCTACCTTACAGCCTCCCATGGGTGAGGAAGCCGTGCTCTTCCCCAATCTCATCTTCTGGGGTGCCTTCTTTCTCACTCGCACTCACACAAATCACAAACGCTTCCCCCTGTTTGTGGCCTGCTCCCTCACGGGCGACAGGAACCGCACTACTTAGGGGTCCACAATCGCTTCGTTCTCAGAGAACGTCTCATACAGGCACACCCCAGGACCCCCTCCCAACCGCCAAGGGGGCTCGCAATACTCACCTCTTCCAAGTGAGTCTTCGCTCTTTCCGGCAGCACCACACCAGGTACTGGAGCGGACCTCCCCAACCGGACGATTTACACAACTGCCTCTCCCTAGGTCAGCTATCCTGCCCACAAACTGAGCCTACCCAAATTACCTGTCCGAGCTTCTCCCTAAGCTGGACGTTGTCCGGACCCACATGCAGGAATTACGGAGATCTGCAGGAACTTCTTTTTGCTTGCTTGGATTTAATAAATCAGTCGGTATAAAGAGTCTGAGTAATAGAATCTCCCAGGGCCGTCCAAAAATGGGATGGGGGTACCCTCCCCGGAGAGTGGTTCTACCACCCAGGGGTCTTTATCCGAGTCACGGCACCAAATTGTGATCGATGAAACGAGGCTAGAATTTTGATTTGCAAGGTAATAGAAAAATTTATTAATTCCAACAAGCAAAAACGGCTAGCTGGGCGACCGGGGGAAACCTCAATTCCAACCGCGGTCCACGAAAAGGGAACAAAAACAGCACTAGTTATACCCTCTGTTGTCACCTCCCCCCATAGTCATGTCACTAGTCCATTGGAGGAAGTTTTGTGGGCTGCATCCTGCTTGGTTCCCTCTTTGCGGGCTGGCTTGGGGTTGGTTTCTCCTTTCCCGGGCAATTGTTGTTGCTGAGGGGTGTCCACCAATGATATCAAAGTCATTGAGTTCTATGTGTCCATGCTCCTGGAAATTTCCATGAGGACGGTTACTGATCATCTGGACTCCTCGTGATCCACCCCTCCATACGGGTTCCTCTTGTCACACTTAGGACAAACATCTTTAAAATATGTCAAATTATTCCTGCGTTGTGTTAATCAGCTTATAAGTTTAAGGAACTTGTGGTTAGGCATTATGCAACCTGTCAAATTATGATTCTAACAGAGTAATCCATACAACATAGTAACTTCATTAACTCTCTCTCATTCTGAGCAGCAAATTTCCTCAGTTTACTTATAACAGCCCGGGAGACGATTTTGTGACCATAGTGGCTAAATTTCACCTTCAGGAGCTTTTTATGTCTCCTCCGGACGGTACCGCGCCTGTGTACCCGGCGCCGGGTGCCTGTGCAGCCGTGTCTGGTCCGCCCGCTGTGGGTGCCTGCGGAGCGGCGCCGGGTCCGGCTTCGGCGCCGCCGAGTCCATCTGTGCCCGCGCGGGCAGCGGCAGCCGTGCTGCGGCCCCAGCAGCCGCGGCTCTGGGTGCCAGCAGACTGGTCGCAGCTGCGGTCCCAGGCGCCGGCTCCGGCCAGAGCGGCCCCGGCCCCGGCCCTGGCCCCGGTTCGGAGCGGTACACCCACGCATGCGCCGGCGGCGGCCCTGGCAACGGCGGCCACGGGCCGCGGCGCAGCGGATGGCGGGGGGTGGGGGGGTCTGTTTTCCCCCGCGCTGCCGACAGTCATGGTTCCGAGCGATGTTGCGAGGGGGTAGCAGGATGGTAATGGCGGCCGCGGTGTCAGGCGGTGCAGTGGGGGGGCTGTCTGTATTCTCCCCTGTCTTACACCCCCCCCGAGCCTCCCCCCCTCTTCCTCCTCCCCGGAACGTGTCCATATGCAGCTGTTCCTTCCCTCCTGTATATCGTTCTTTCTCAGCAGACCATGTAGATAACTTGCGACATAAGGAGAGCAAAGGCAATTTGACTTCTCTTCCTGATTTTTCTCCGAAAGACCCAACCTCTATTCCCCCTTCTCCCCCTCCCTCCCTCCCTCTCCCCCATCCTCTGACAAATGCTAGTGAAAGCTCCCTTAGGGAAGCAACACTTGCTTCCAGGGGGGTTGAGTGCTCAAGAGAAACAGGAGACGCAGGGGGGGCAGAGGGCGAGAAGAGGTGAAGAAGGGACGACAAAATTCAGCAGTGGTTCTGTTGCCGTTATGACAAATAGAGTGTCCTTGCTCTATGAAAAAGGTTGAAAATGTTCAAGGTAATATCCTGTCTCTGTCGTATTTGTCTTTTGCATGGAGAATTGTACAAGATTTACAAGTTAATATTAGCAAATATGCCTTAAATTCCCTTTAAGTTACGAGACTGATGAGGACTACACAGCTAGTAACAACTTACAATGTGTGTGTGAATGATGCATGACTGAGGTGGCCACCTATGTATGACTGGAAAAAGATTGTGTGAAAGAGAAAAGCTACATGAATGTGTAACTGTGTAAACTTAAAGATACTTTCTGCTGGTGTCAAGACTTTACAGAGATGTGTAACATGATTCTGTTGAGCCATAGTGACTCCTTATGCTGAATGGTATATGAATTCTTCAAATTCCCACCATGAGTAATTCCACTCTTATGAAAACTGGTGAGGTTTTAGTTATTTCAAGACTAGCCCTGTCTGCCTAGCTATTTGGTCAGGACTGAACTTAAATAAGAGGTTCTTACACAAATTTGGTGTTCTATTTCAGCCTTCTTTCAGAGGTTTATAGTGGTTAAATCTCAGGTAGAGCCTTTCCCCTGGTGCTGTTCCTTTTTCATGTGTTGTGCTGCCCATGGGCTGTAGCTGTGTGGGCTGTGCAGGAGGCAGGGTCGTTTGAACTTTTCTGTGTTTTCCAGGGTTTAAATCAAGGGTTATCGATGTTGCTGCCCTGCTTGATCAACCTGTTGCAGGGGGGCCCTGCAGACTGTCAGGGCCATCCTGCGTCCTTGCTCAGAATCATCAACAGCGTTACAGATAGTGTGTCTCTAGGCCTCCTGATTGGAGACCAGAGTACACCATTTATGTTGATCAGTGTGGCCAGGGCTGCGATGTCGTTTCAGGGAGTCCTTGTGTCTTCTCTTCAGGGCTCCTTTCATGCAGCAGCTGGTGGCAATATTCATCGTAAAACAGCTAGTTCTTCATCCTTGGGACGTGCCCTGCCTATTGCAACTGTGTTTTCAGAAAAATGTCCTCAATGCCTGTGACTGTTGATTGTTCTATACCAGATGCATTGATCACATAATCTGACTGGTGGATGTTTAGCATTGTACAAAGGCAGCGTAGGTTAAGTGTCTTGTTAATCAACCATTCTAGTAGCACAATTGCGAGATTTTGGGATTTTTTGTTCATGTTGCAGTCATTGATGCTACCTATACGAGGCAGATTTGTGCTATGGTCTCCACACCTTATCCTTCAGTGACAATTCCTAAAGGGACACGAATAGCTCAATTTGTATCTTTTCTGAGTTGTGTTCCCCAAGCAGAGCCTTGTGAGCGTCGGGATGGAGGATTTGGTTCTACTGATGGACCACAAGTCTTTTGGTCAGTGCCGATCTCTGCACAACGTACACAGCTGACCTGCGCTCTCTACGATACTTGAAGCTTGCTGTCCGTTGTCCAGGCGGACGAACTTCTGCATTCGGGACCTGACGTAACTATCATTGCACGGACATCCTGGCCGGCCTCCTGGCCTGTGGTCACGCCAGAGGTTTGGGTTGTGAGACTGGGAGGTACTGCTCAGAATTTTCTTTTAGAACATACAGATCCTGTGTGATTTCAGCAGTGGCTCGTACCTACAGAACAGCTGTTGGCTCTGCAACAGCTTGTTAAAGACCAGCTTGATGCTGATCACATTGAACCATCTCAGAATCCTTTCATTACCCCTGTCTTTGTGATAAAGAAAAAATCTGTGAAATGGAGACTGTTGTATGATCTCAGACGGGTAGGGCGGTCATGGTTACCATGTCAGCACTGGTTTATTGACCCCTTCTATGCTTCCTGCTGAATAACCCATTGTTATTATTAATTTGACAGGTTGCTTTTTCACAATCCAGTTAGACCCCAGTTATAGAGAAGGAAAAAAATCACATTTTCAGTTCCATCTATTAATCGTGCAGAACCTTACAAGTGTTATACATAGAAAACCCTCTCCCAGGAAATGAAGATATTCCTATAATTTGTCAGTGGTTTATGATTCCAACATTATCTCCTGTAATTTTCTGGCTGTCTTTTGTTGTCATTATATAGGTAATCTTTTTGCTGGCTGTGGCCACTGAGGATCAGTTGGGTGTGCTGGAAGCTGAAACCAGAAAGAGTCTACAATCCTTTGGCCTAGTAGTTGCTCCTGAGAAGGTGCAGCGAGAGGAATCCTGGAGGTATTTAGGGTTCAAAAATTACACGGAAAGCAGTTATTCCTCAGCCAGTTCAATTGGATATTGATGTCAAGAATTCTTACTCTCGTACAAAAGCTATTAGGGTCTTTCAATTGGGTTAGGTCCTATTTGGAAATGGCAAACACCCAACTGGCACCTCTATTTGACCTACTCAAACATTCTGACAATCCTCAGGAACCAAGGGAACTGACTAAAAGAGCAGTTCAAACCATCCAGCAAGTAGAGCAGGTTTTATATTCTAAATTTGTTTCATTAATTGATCATTGCTAAATTGTCTAATTTTTTATTTTTGCAGATCACAGTGTTCCTTTTGGAGCATTGGTACAGTGGTTTGACCATTGGTCTGATCTACTGCACATCATAGAGTGGCTATTTTTTTTGCCTTATCGGGCTCAAAAACTGCTCCTGGATTGTTTGAGCTCATAGCTCAAATCATCATTGAGGTTACAAAAAGGTGTGTAGAGTGTTCTGGCAGAAATCCAGCATGCATTGTTGTACCTGTACAATCTCGTTACTTTGAGTGGTGCCTTGAAAACAAATGTGACTTGCAAGCTGCTTTAGCTGGGTTCCACGGCCAAATTTCTTATCATTTACCTTCACATTCCCTTATTAAGATTTTTTTTAGGGCAATTCCAATTGGACAAAAACACTACACAGCGCAGAGCCCCTTGATGGCCTTACAGTCTTTGCGGACAGCTCGAGGAAGACAAGTGAAACTGCGGTAGAGTGGAAAGCAGAATGTGGATGACATCATCAAATTGTTCATCAAGAGGGTTCTCCTCAAACTGTGAAACGTCGAGCTGTAACTCTTGCTTTTCAGTTATTTCCTACTCGGTCTTTAAATATTATTACTGATTCTGCATATGTTGTTAATTTATTACAGCAACTCTATCAGGCGGTGTTGTATTGTCCATCTCCAGGTCTTATTTTTCAAGTTTTGTTCGAGCTCTAGAGAACTCTTTTGCAGAGGCCTATTCCTTATTTTGTGCTACGTTTGTAGTCATACCTCTTTCCGAGGTTTCTTCATAGAGGGTAATGCCCGGGCAGATGCTTTTGTTTTTGCTGTTGCTATGAGACTTTTTCCTAACATTCACCACCAAACTGTCTTGTCTCGTTAGGTTTTTTTATTATCAAGGTGCAGAAGCTTTCAGATGTCGATTTGGCTTGACTCATTCTATTGCTCGCTTAATTGTTGCCTCTTGTCCAGAGTGCCATAATGCCTCTACTCCTGTCTATTTTGATACTAACCCTCGAGGCCTTAAGGCCTTACAGATGTGGCAGTCGGATGACACTCATGTCAATGAATTTGGTAATTTAAAGCATGTCCATGTGTCCACTGACATGTTTTCCCATGTGGTGGTTGCTAATGCACATACTAGACAAAAAAGCCATGATGTCATTAAACACTTTGGTTGTGCTTTTACTACATCTGGAGCACCCACTCAAGTGCGAATGAACAATAAGCTGTCTTATGTCTGTAAATCTGTGCAAATTTTCTTTGCTTTGTGGAGGATTACTCACGTTACGGCTGTTTCACATTCTTCTACAGGACACGTTATTGTGAAGAGTGTATGGTGCCCTGAAGCAATTGCTTCAAAACAGAGAGGGGGAATGAGGGGATAACCCCCTCAGTCTCTAGGCTAGACAAAGCTCTGTATGTCTCAAACTTTTTGACCTTCTCTGGCGATTGTCTTTATTTACCTTCTTTTAGAGTTTTAGGAAAAATATGCTGTGCTTGGCAGAAAGCCTCCTCAAAACTGATAATCTTGTAATCCCTGTGAGAGCTGAGGACAGAGCACAGCATGCAGATGCAGAACTTGTCTCTGGTCAATGGTCTGATCCACATGACTTGATAACTTGGGGAAAGGGATATGTTTGCCTCTACAGATAATAGTCCTCGCTGAATACCTGCGTGCTATGTACGTCCTGCTGTTGGTCCTGGAAGTTGTCAGTGCAGTTCCTGACCTGTCAAAGTTCACTCCATGGCATAGTCGAAACATCTGGGTGACGCTAATGAAGGAACTGAATCACACGACCTTTTGTGCATCACTGGCGTATCCAGAGCAGCCATTTCACCTGTCTTGTTGGTGTTCCTCTGGGTGACACGGAAGCATCTCTCCTGGTGCAGGATGTTGTCCGGCGGCATGACTTTATTGAAACAGGACTGTCATACTGTGCGCGGGTGTCATGATCGTGTTGATAGCTGGGATGATGTGTTGTCTGTTAACACTCCACTTCAAAAGTTAGGTATTTTAGAGTCACTGTTTGTAAAAGACTGTGTGTATTTTAATCATCGTGTGGGTTATAACATAGCACGTGGTGAGCACGTGGTGAGCACGTGGTGAGTCTATGGTATGGGATGTGTTCCCTGAACTGTCTTTCTATAGAAATAGTTCCTTCTGGTGTCGGTGAGAATCCAACTTGGAGTACTCCAGCAGTGAGTGCACCTTTTCGACTCCCTACGGGAGTGTTTCTTCTGTGTGAAGATAGAATCTAGCCAGGAATCCCTGCACAGCCAATAGGGGGACCTTGTACATTTGGAAGGTTGGGGTTGTTGATACCCGCTCACAGACTACTACTTAATCACTCGTTGCTCCATCAATGAAGCCGCAGGGCAGTACACCTTAATGAACAGCGTAATGATAACATACTGCTCTGGAATTATGGACAGAGAGTGGCTGCTTCCGTAGTTCTCCCTTGGGCAGCTGCAGCTAAGGCCTTAAGCACTTTAAATCATATGGCTTGCTGGGTAGCGAAGCAAGTCAATAAAACTTCACAAGTATTGTACCAACTGGCCACTGACATGAATTCTGTCCGACATGCAACATTACAAAATAGAGCAGCCGTGGATTTCTTACTTCTAGTCCACGGATATGGGTGTCAAGACTTTAATGGGATGTGTTGTATGAATCTGTCAGATCATTCTAAGTCTATTTATAGAAGCATTGCTGTATTGCAGGCGGCAGCTCAGAAGATCAAAGAAAGCACTGAGTTTTTTGGCTTGGAGAACTGGTTTGGCAGATGGGGAATACCTAGCTGGTTAGCTTCACTTTTCAAAACGGGATGCTTGGTAGTTGAAATGGTTTGAAGCTGGCTCCCTGCCAAGTCTCCAAACCTTACCACCAGAAGTCCCCCCCCCCTAAAAAAAACCTCAGGGAGAAGAGGGAGAAAAAAAACTAAGAAAACCCGAAACGAGAGAGACAACCAAAGTGAGATATATAAATATATTTACACTTATATACAATTAAAATATACAATTTCACAAGGGAAAGGGAAGGGGGAAGGGAACAAAACTAAAATAAAAAATACATATATCACAATTAGTGACCCAATATCTAACAACTAAAAAAAGTTAGCAAAGAAAATAGCTCACTACTCCCCTGGGACAACTGAGAGTCGCTCCGGAACGATCGCCGGCAACCTCTGTCTCCCAAGGTCGGCAAGGCCTAACCAGGCCTCGCTCCCCAACACAGCAGACTCAACAGCAGGGAACCTGCACCTCCAAGCCGCCGGAAGGAAAGAGAGCGAAGGTCTCTCCTCCTCTCTTCTTATAATCTGGTTTACGTAAAAATGGTAGGGAATACTGGGTAAAGCTGGACCATTCCTTGGTTACAAACTGGTCACCAAGGAAGGCCTAGCCCAAACCACCACAGTAGTGTTGATGGTTGTGGTTGTGTTGCTGATGCTGCCTTGTTTAGTATCGCTCCTGCAAAGGGCCCTGCAGGATACGATGCGGGCAGTCTTTGTAGCACAATTACAGACAGGGGGAATTGTGGGGTGAAGTCACAGCCCCACAACTGAAGTTTGAGGGGTTTAGAATGTTACAAAGTGTTGGGCCGTTTTCCATGGGAGTAGTGAAGCTAACTAGGTAGTTCCCATGGACACATGAGAACTATGAGTTGTGTGGCTGAAGTGCAGGTGCGCATTCCTCAGTGTTTTTGTGGAAATACGTTTCTTTTGTTTGGTTGGGAAAGTAGAAGTAGGAGAACCTAATAAAAGGCTGCCTGCTGCGCTGAGCAGGCAGACATCTCTTTGTCTCACTCCCTCGTGTGTGTTGTGTGTCTTCTTCCCCCCTCGGACCAGGACCCTTCGACAGATACCCAGTGACACCTTTTCGTCTGGGTTTTAATCCCAGCTTTGGCATTTTGCTGTGAACGTTGTGTCCCCATATCCATTGGAAATTGTATTAACTGTTGATGAGAACCAAGTGGAATCCCAAGGTATGTGATATATTGATACGATTTCACTGGTTGGCTTTTAATTTGTCCAGGCTTATGGCCATAATGCTTCTGCTCTTTAGCCACTTGAATCAGATTGAATTGAGTTGTTTTCCGGGTCAGGTTCTCTTGTTGAGTCCAAGGTTTTTTAGTGGATTCAGTTTCAGGCAGAAAGGAATTTGAGGGAGGTAAAGACTAATCTTCCCTTTGTTCATTATCACAGGGATCACTCGCTCTATTTTCAATAATGTGAGGAAAGCTGGGAGACTGTAGAAACATCAGTTGAACTTCAAAGTCTCCTGGTTTCTTTCTCTCCTCAGACTTAGAATCAGGGTTCTCTGTGGTTTCCCAAGTCTCAATGCCAGGGTAAGACACTGGTTTATGAAGTTGCCTGACCAAACCAGTACGGGTGACTGGAACTGGGAATGGGGTGGTGGGACCAGTAAGGACCAGGTAAGGGGGCTGGGGGCACTTCAGCATCTCCATCAAGGTCAGACCAGTATAGACCAGTATGGATTGGTATAGACCGGTATAGACCAGTATAGACCAGTATAAACCAGTACAGGTCACTGGAATGGGGAATGGGGCGGTGGGACCAGTAAGGACCGGTTAAGGGGGTTGGGAGCACTTCAGCATCTCCATCAAGGTCAGACCAGTAC
>NW_016690445.1:44044-44579 GCF_001604755.1 Lepidothrix coronata | reverse complement strand
GTATAAACCAGTATGGACCAGGATAGACCAGTATAAACCAGTATGGACCAGGATAGACCAGTATAAACCAGTACAGGTCACTGGAATGGGGAATGGGGCGGTGGGACCAGTAAGGACCGGTTAAGGGGGTTGGGAGCACTTCAGCATCTCCATCAAGGTCAGACCAGTACAGACCAGTATTAACCAGTATGGACCAGTACAGACCAGTATAAACCAGGATAGACCAGTATAAACCAGTATGGACCAGTATGGGTCACTGGAACGTGGAATGGGGTGGTGGGACCAGTAAGGACCAGTTAAGGCAGAACTCAGCTGGAACTTACTGGTTTGGGGGTGGGCGTGTCCCCTCTTTAGGTGGGTGTGGTCTCTCCTGGGGGGCATGTCCCCTCCCAAGGTGGGCGTGGTCTCTGCAAGTGGGCGTGTCTTTTGCCTTCTCTCCCCCTCCCTGAACTGGGAGTTCAACTGGGACTTACTGGGGTTTGGGTGGGCGTGTCTCCTCCCAATGATGGACCTACCTTCAGCCCCTCCCCCCACC
>NW_016690445.1:41247-41561 GCF_001604755.1 Lepidothrix coronata | reverse complement strand
CCTTAACTGGTCCTTACTGGTCCCACCGCCCTGCTCCCCATTCCAGTGACCCATACTGGGTCGGTGGTGGCGAGAACCCCAGCAGGAGCCAGGCAGGGTCTTCCTGCCATTGGATGAGTGTTGTGGGAGGTCAGGGCTGCTCCCAGATCCAGATCACACCAGCACATTTCCAAGAGCACTGTCAAATGGGAAGGGCAAAGCACAATTATTAGGAAGGAAAGGAGCTTTTCTGAGTCAGTGTTTTCAGTTTCCTACTCCTGAGGAATCTGGGGTTTGAGAAATGGAAAAAGAGTTCTCATATTGGATAAGTCCTG
>NW_016690445.1:38183-40288 GCF_001604755.1 Lepidothrix coronata | reverse complement strand
TCACAGTTGCCCCAATCTCCCCAACCTCCCTCCCAACCCCCAAGCTCCCCCCCAACCCCTTCCCAGTTACCTCCACAACCCCCAACCCCTTCTCAACCTCCCCATTCCTTCCCAAACCCCCTCCCAGTTGCCGGCCTCTCCCCCAGGCTCGGGTGAGGAGGTGCCCCAGGCTGACGGGCCCGCCCTGGCAGGGGGCGGTTCCAGCAGCACGTCGGGAGCCACCCCGGGCCCCAAAAGCTCCCGCCCGCCCTGGAGCCACCTCAGCTGCCCCTGCAGGGGAGAAATCCAGGCCAGAGAAGAGCAGGGGGCGGGGCTGGGCTGAGACCTCGATGGACGGGGGCACTGGGAGAGCAGGGGAGAGACCGGCATGGGCTGAGGGGGCACTGGGAGAGAGAGGGGAAAGTTTCTTACCCCTTTCCTGGGCACTGGAACACCCTCTGCACCCCCGTTCCCGGCTGTGCCGGCTCTCCTTCCCCCCAAGCCATGAACAGGTTTTGGGGCTCCCTCATGGGTCGCAGCCAATAGAACGGCTGTGCTGGAATGACGTCATTGCCAAATTCTACTGGGCCCCTCTCCTGGCGCCGGTGAGTCATCCAATAGAACGTCGATACTTCCGCGGGGGCTGCCGGGAGTGAGGCGGTGGTGGTGGGGGAGGGGAGGATCGCGATTGAACCCAATTGGTCTCGATCGATCCCGGCCCCAGGGTATCCCCCAACGAGGCCATGGTGGTGTCAAGTGAGTTCGGGGGGTCCGGGGGCTCCTGGTGACCCCTCCGAATTTCCCCCAAGACTCTCGGGAACTGCCCAGATCCCCCCCAAGACTCCTGGGGCCCCTCCGAAAGTCCCCCTCCTGGGGGCTGCCCCTCCGCCTTTCCCCTCCCCCCCCCAAATCTCCTGTGCGTCCCCTTAACCCTTGAAAATCTCCTGGGACAACCTCAGACCCCCAGACTCCTTCCTAGAATCTTTTGGGTCTCCCCAAGCCTTTACGGCGGATTCGTCTGTCCATTTTTCCACCCCGGACTGCTGGGGGTCAACCCCCCCAAGAAACTACTGGGAACCCCCCAGTGTCCCACCACGAGATTCCTGGGTCCCTCCCCCCCACCAACCCCCTGTGGGTGCCCCCATCCTTTCCCCCCCTCGAAAATACTCTTGGGGGTCCCCCAATGTCCCCCCCTGCCCCCATCCTGCCAGGGATGGATTTGGGGGGATCTCTTTCCCCTTCCCTCTGGCCCGAAGGCAAATGCCCTCCCTGTCCTTCTTCCTTTGCCCCCAGGCGGAAAGGAGAAGAGAAACAGCCAGTTGGCCCTGGCAGGTGTGGGTGTGTGCAGGCTGTGGTTGAGTGGTTGAGAAGGGAGAGGAGGGGGCTGGTGTTTGGGCAGAGTCCAGCAGGTGATGTCTTTTGTGTCTGGCAAGGCAAGGCAAGGCAAAGAGGAGCTTCTGTGCTGATGCTGTCACTTGTTTTTTGTGTCTGTTGGAACTGGAACAAGGAGGTGTGCCTGGGAAAAGTGCTGCCATAGTCCACGTGGCCCCTTCCCCAGTCACATGTTCTTTCTATTTTACCAGCAGTCCTTGGTCAGCTCCAGGACCATCCAGCTGTCAGTGTTCACGACATACCCATGAGCCCCTTCTCTTCTGGGCTCCTACACTTGCCAACCCTAAGCTGCTCCTAAGTTCTCTTGCTGTCAGTTCATAAAGAGGTCTTGTCAAATGTTACTGATTTAGAAACTAAAGCCTGACATCTTTGTCTTTGCCAAAGATGTGTGTGAAAGGGCAGTGCTGGTGCAAGCAGTGTTGAGCTTCACATTGGGTGATTGGCAGCTTCCTCTGCATCACCCATGCACCCTGGGTTTCTTTGAAAAGTACTTTTCACTCCAGATGTGACACCACATTAGCCTGTAGGACATCCTGTCCCCAAATGGATAACTGTAAATATTAATAATAAAAAAGTGAGCCCCTCCATTATTCAAGAAAAGCTTGTATCTCTGTACTAAAAGCATCCAAGGGTCATGTCCCCCAGTTTTCTATCTGACAAGGGTTTGAAGGGGCTGCTTTGTGAAGGGACCCCTTTGGGGGCCCCTTGCAGATGGGTGGGGCTGCACTCTGGGG
>NW_016690445.1:33376-36712 GCF_001604755.1 Lepidothrix coronata | reverse complement strand
GGGCTGTTGTTTCCTGTTTTCAGCCCTGCCTCCCAACTGCCAGCCCGACTCCCAAAATTGCATACAGACAAAGATTCTTCCCAGAACAAAGGTGCCAGCACAGAAAGCTCTTGCTGCCCATAGAGTGCCAAACCTGGCCCACAAAGTGCACCACAAAGCCAAATCATTCAGTCTTTCTTTCCTGGCGATAAGGGCTGTTGTTTCCTGTTTTCAGCCCTGCCTCCCGAATGCCAGCCTGACTCCCAAAATTGCATAACAGAAAACGATTCCTCCCACACCACAGGTGCCAGCACAGAAAGCTCTTGCTGCCCATGGAGTCCCCAGGCTGACACAGCAACTGCATCAAAAGGCCAATGCTTCTAGTCTTTCCTGGCGATAAGGGCTATTGTTTCCTGTTTTCAGCCCTGCCTCCCAACTGCCAACCCGACTCCCAAAATTGCATACAGACAAAGATTCCTCCCAGAACAGAGGTGCCAGCACAGAAAGCTCTTGGTGTTCATGGAGTGCTCAGGCTGGCACACCAACTGCACCAGAAAGCCAAATCTTCCAGTCTTTCTTTCCTAGGGATGAGGGCTGTTGTTTCCTGTTTTCAGCCCTGCCTCTAACCTGACAGCCCAACTCCCAAAATTGCATACAAACAAAAATTCTTCCCAGAACAAAGGTGCCAGCACAGAAAGCTCTTGCTGACCATGGAGTCCCAAGACTGAAAAAGCAACTGCACCAAAAAGTGAAAGCTTCCAGGCTTTCTTTCCTGGCGAAAACGGCTGTTGTTTCCTGTTTTCAGCCCTAACAATAGCCACCTTGACTCTCAAAATTGCGTACGGACAAAGATTCCTCCCACACCAAAGGTGCCAGCACAGAAAGCTCTTGCTGCCCATAGACTGCCCAGGCTGACCCACCAAGTACACCACAAAGCCAAAGCTTCCAGTCTCTCTTGCCTGGTGTAATGACTGTTGTTTCATTTTTCAGGTCTACCTCCGAACTGCCAGCCCTACTCCCAAAATTGCAGGCAAACAAAGATTCCTCCCACACCAAAGGTGCCAGCGCAGAAAGCTCTTGCTGCCAATAGAGTGCCCAGGCTGACCCAAGAAGTACACCAGAAAGTCAAAGCTTCCAGTCTTTATGGCTGACATAATGGCTGTTGTTTAATTTTTCAGATCTGCCTCCCAACTGCCAGCCCGACTCCCAAAATTGCATACGGATGAAGATTCCTCCCACACCAAAGGTGCCAGCACAGAAAGCTCTTGCTGCCCATAGAGTCCCCAGGCTTGCCCAACAACTGCACCAAAAAGCGAAAGCTTCCAGTCTGTTGTTCCTGCCAATAAGGGCTCTTGTTTACTCTTTTTTACCATTCCTTCAAAATGACAACCTGACTTCCAGAATTGAATACAAACAAAGATATCTCACAGACTAAAGTTTCCAGCACAGAAAGCTCTTGCTGCTCATGCAGTGCCCAGACTTGCCCACCAACTGCACCATAAAGCCAAAGCTTCCAGTCTTTCTTTCCTGGGGATAAGGGCTGTTGTTTCCTGTTTTCAGACCTATGTCCCAAATGCCAGCCAGACTCTCAAAATTGCATACAAACAAAGATTCCTCTGACTCAAAGGTGCCAGCACCGAAAGCTCTTGCTGCCCAAGGAGTCTCCAGGCTGAAAAACCCAACTGCAAGAAAAAGCCGTAGCTTCCAGTTGTTCTTTCCTGGGGATAAGGGCTGTTGTGTGTCCACCCCTTATTCCATACCATTTACGTCATGCCTGCTCCCACCTTTTCCAATACATTCCATCACCACCTTTCCTGTAATTTGATATAAACTCACACATCTCATTGTTTAGTGTATGAACTATGTCTATAAAACTCTGTTGAGTTCATTTAGCCCATGACTTTGGGCTCCATCTGATATAATACTCTGTCAGTACTGGAAAAATGGTGTCTAGTGTTGGATTGTTCCATGTTGAAACCAGTTCTTGTTCCATCACCGTTCTACTTCTCTGGTCTCATCAAAGTTCATTGTTCATTACTCTCAGTGATTTTTATTGTAATACCCCTGACATGGCAAACAGCCAGCACAGAAGTGAGAATGCATAGTGCTATTAACATTATACAATTTTATGCATTGGCTATTCTCACCCAAAATCAAATCCCCTTGAGGCGCACACTGCATTTCCTATCCTCCTGAAATATCCACCAAGTGGACCCNGTCCCACCACCCACTACTCTCAGTCTCCTCTTTACCAGTCCACTGCATTATTCCATCTTTCCTGAGACTGGTGCATGACAAGTGTGCTGGTTTTAACATCAGCAGGAAATTAAAATCCAGATAAGTCACTCCCCTTCTCCCACTCCTTTTGGCAAGGGATGGACAAAAAAGGAGAGACTGTGGGTTCAGATAACAATTTTCTGAAAGCACACAGCAATGGAATAAGACACGCACAGTAACAACAGCAATATTAAGAGCAAAAGTATACAAAAAAAGAAAGTGTTTCACCCCCAAAAGGTATTCACCACTGGGCACACAAACAAGATTGCAGGTGCTCCTCGTGGGATGTGTCTGCATAGTGTCCCCAGACAAAGGCAATGTGGTGGGGGAGCTCCCACATGCTGTGCCAAGTGGTATTTGGGAAATGAAGGCAATGTGCTCGGGGAGCTAACACAGCAATATGCCAAGGCTAACATTTCCCACCCCCTCAGCCTGAAAACAAGGACAAACCAAACCCCAAGAGCTGGGCCGTCCTGGTAGTGCCACGCAGCCGCTCCTTGAGGCTCAGTCCTGTGCAGGCCTGCTTTTCTCTTGCTTGAGAAGCTCAGCCTGAGGGGGGATCACCTTGTCACCACTCTGTCTCTGCTGGCAGCTTCCCCGCAGGAGCTGTTGGTTCAGCACTGTTGTCGATTATGTTTTTCCCCTGTCCCTTTCAGCATCAGAGGTCCGTTGTCATGCTCCGGAGAAAATGGGAGGGGAAACCAGTGGGGCAGAGGACAGGAAGCACAGGTCTGATGCTGACAGTCCCTCCACCAGAGAGAGCAAAGCAGGATGGGGCACTTTGTGTCCAGAGCCCTGGCTTTTCCTGCCCAAACCACATTCCCAGCGATGACATGGATGTAGAATAAATACCTGGTCATCCCCACACTGCACTAAACTCCACCCCCTTCTCTGTAAGCAGGACATTGAAGTAACTGACCGTAGCAATGGGAATTTAGGATGGTTGCCATGGTAACTGACCTTAGCAATGAGAATTTAGGATGGTTGCCATGGTAACTGACCTTAGCAATGAATCTCAGTGGCATTGCCCATGGCAATGGGCTGTAGCAAAGCGTTTGGTGATGGTTGCCATGGCAACCA
>NW_016690445.1:29156-31550 GCF_001604755.1 Lepidothrix coronata | reverse complement strand
TGGTTGCCATGGCAAGAGTCCCTGGCAATGGACTGATAGTTCAAGTGCTGGTTGCTATGGCAACAGTCCCTACCGATGTCTCTCTGAGTCTGTTTCTCCAGCACTGCCCCTCACACCTGGTTCCATTGCTAATTGTGGTGACATCTGAGCATCTGCAGGACAGGGTACAACCCAGAGAGCAAAAGGGACCAAACTCCTGGGCTGAGGCACAGACAGTTCCATGGGAGCAGCAAAAATCAGGAACTCCCTCCCTGCTTCCCACAGGCAGGAGGGTGTTCAGCTTCCCCTCGGGAGCAGGGCTCCACCTCAGGGAATGGTGACTTTGGGACACAAACACCATCGCTCCCAGTGTTCCCTCCTTCCCCAGTCTGCCCTCCTTTCCCACACCTGACAATGATGCCACATGGTCTGGGAGATTGCTGGGGTCAGTTGGGGTCACCTGTCCTGGTTGTGCCCCCTCCCAACTCCTGGTGCACCTCCAGCTCCCTTTGCTGGCAGGACAGGATAAGGAGCAGGAAAGGCCTTGGCTCTGGGCAGAAACAAAAACCTCCCAGAATTTTCCCCCCTGTTCCCAGCCCAGTCTCAGAGAAGCCCCCTGGAAGGAAACTTACTCCCTCCAAGCCCAAACCATCTCCCAGTGCTCATTCCCCAGCACCAGGTCTCACAGGGTCAGTGCTGTGCCCCTGCCCCAGCAACAGGGCATTGGGATGGTTGCCATGACAACCAACCTTAGCAATTGATTCTTATATTGCTTGCCATGGCAACCAACCTTTCAATAAGATTGTGGGATGGTTTCCATGGCAAAAAACTCATGGAAGTGCCCACGAGTGAGGTCCCTGGCAATGGATTTATTAATGGTTGCCATGGAAACTGCAGCAATGGTCTCCCTGCAGGTTGTCATAGCAACCACCATAGTAATGGGTCTTTTTGATGGTTGCCATGGCAACCAGACTTAGCAACAGGTCTCAGTGCAAGTGTCCATGACAACAGTCTCTGGCAATGGGTTTCTACAATGATTGCCAGGACAGCTGACCCAAGCTGCCACGGAAATGTCACAGATCCAGAATTCCATGGCACAAGCCCATAGTAATGTGCCCTAATGCAGGTTTCCACGGCAACCAACTATCACAACTGGTCCNCCACCAAGTGCACTACAAAGCCAAAGCTTCCAGTCTTTCTTTCCTGGGGATAATGGCTGTTGTTTCCTGTTTTCAGTCCTGCCACCCAACTGACAGCCTGACTCTCAAAATTGCATACGAACAAAGATTCCTCCCACACCAAAGGTGCCAGCACAGACAGCTCTTGCTGCTCATGGAGTCCCCAGGCTGACACACCAACTGCACCACAAAGCCAAAGCTTCCAGGCTTTCTATCTTGGGGATAAGGGCTTTTGTTTCCTGTTTTCAGCCCTGCCTCACAACTGACAGCCCTACTCCCAAAATTGCATACAAACAAAGACTCCTCCCACACCAAAGGTGTCAGCACAGTAAGCTCTTGCTGCCCATGGAGTGAGTGCCCAGGCTGACACACCAACTGCACCACAAAGCCAAAGCTTCCAGGCTTTCTTTCCTGGGAATAAAGGCTGCTGTTTCCTGTTTTCAGCCCTGCCTCACAACAGGCAGCCAGACTCCCAAAATTGCATACGAATGAAGATTCCTGCCAGAACAAAGGTGCCAGCACAGAAAGCTCTTGGTGCTCATGGAGTGCCCAGGCTGGCCCACCCATTGGACCACAAAGCCAAAGGTTGCAGGCTTTCTTTCCTGGGGATAAGGGCTGTTTCCAGTCTTTCTTGCCTGGCGTAATGACTATTGTTTCATTTTTCAGATCTGCCTCCCAAGTGCCAGTCCGACTCCCAAAATTGTATACGGATGAAGATTCCTCCCACACCAAAGGTGCCAGCGCAGAAAGCTTTTGCTGCCAATAGAGTGCCCAGGCTGACCCAAGAAGTACACCAGAAAGTCAAAGCTTCCAGTCTTTATGCCTGGTGTAATGGATGTTGTTTAATTTTTCAGATCTGCCTCCCAACTGCCAGCCCAACTCCCAAAATTGCATACGGATGAAGATTCCTCCCACACCAAAGGTGCCAGGACAAAAAGCTCTTGCTGCCCATAGAGTCCCCAGGCTTGCCCACCAACTGCACCAAAAACCCAAAGCTTCCAGTCTGTCTTCCCTGCCGATAAGGGCCCTTGTTTACTCTTTTTTACCGTTCCTTCAAAATGACAGCCCGACTTCCAGAATTGAATACAAAGATATCTCACAGACTAAAGTTTCCAGCACAGAAAGCTCTTGCTGCTCATGCAGTGCCCAGCCTTGCCCACCAACTGCACCACAAAGCCAAAGCTTCCAGTCTTTCTTTCCTGGGGATAAGGGCTGTTGTTTCCTGTTTTCAGACCTA
>NW_016690445.1:26361-27675 GCF_001604755.1 Lepidothrix coronata | reverse complement strand
AGAGACTGTGGGTTCAGATAACAATTTACTGAAAGCACACAGCAATGGAATAAGACGCACAGTAACAACAGCAATATTAAGAGCAAAAGTATACAAAAAAAGAAAGTGTTTCACCCCCAAAAGGTATTCACCACTGGGCAAATAAACAAGATGGCAGGTGCTCCTCGTGCCTGCGTAGTGTCCCCAGACAAAGGCAATGTAGTGGGGCAGCTCCTGTATGCTGTGCCAAGTGGTTATTTGGGAAATGAAGGCAATGTGCTCGGGGAGCTAACACAGCAATGTGCCAAGGCTAACATTTCCCACCCTCTCAGCCTGAAAACAATGAAAACAAGGACAAACCAAACCCCAGGAGCTGGGTCGTCCTGGTAGCGCCACGCAGCCGCTCCTTGAGGCTCAGTCCTGCGCAGGCCTGCTTTTCTCTCGCTTGAGAAGCTCAGCCTGAGGGGGGATCACCTTGTCACCACTCTGTCCCTGCTGGCAGCTTGCCCGCAGGAGCTGTTGGTTCAGCACTGTTGTCGATTATGTTTTTCCCCTCTGTCCCTTTCAGCATCAGAGGTCCGTTGTCATGCTCCGGAGAAAATGGGAGGGGGAACCAGTGGGGCAGAGGACAGGAAGCACAGGTCTGATGCTGACAGTCCCTCCACCAGAGAGAGCAAAGCAGAATGGGGCACTTTGTGTCCAGAGCCCTGGCTTTTCCTGCCCAAACCACATTCCCAGCGATGACATGGATGTGGAATAAATACCTGGTCATCCCCACACTGCACTAAACTCCACCCCCTTCTCTGTAAGCAGGACACTGCAGTAACTGACCGTAGCAATGGGAATTTAGGATGGTTGCCATGGTAACTGACCTTTGCAATGAGAATTTAGGATGGTTGCCATGGTAACTGACCTTAGCAATGAATCTCAGTGGCATTGCCCATGGCAATGGGCTGCAGCAAAGGGTTTGATGATGGTTGCTATGGCAACCAACCATAGCAACAGATGGAAGAGGAAGCTGTGATAGCACCAAGATTTTGTAATGAGGCTTTATGACAGTTGCCATGGTAACCAATCTGCATCAAGAAATTCAGTGCAGGTTGCCTCGCCACCCAACACAAGCCCTGGGTCTTTGTGCAGGTTGCCACAGCAAGGACCCCTTGTAATTGGACCCAGTGGAAGTCTCCGTAACAAAAGTCCTCACCAACCAGCATTGGAGGAAGTTACCATGGCAACCATCCTAAATTCTCATTGCAAAGGTCAGTTACCATGGCAACCATCCTAAATTCTCATTGCAAAGGTCAGTTACCATGGCAACCATCCTAAATTCCCATT
>NW_016690445.1:19434-22918 GCF_001604755.1 Lepidothrix coronata | reverse complement strand
CAGCCCCAACTCCTCCCACACAACCCATCCCCAGCGCTGGGCAGGTGCTGACACCCCAAAAGCAGCCAGGCAGTGCTGGGGAGGTCCCCAAAAGCGGCCCTGGCCCACACAGCACTGGGAGCACCAGTCCAGCCCAGTTTGGAGCAGGCAGGTGGCATCAGCCGTCCTGGGCAGGGTCAGGCCCCTGCCACAGCTGCCACCATGCTAAACTGAGCCTGAACTTGATCAACAGTTTATGCCTAGAGGCCTAACAGCACTTAACTTAACAGCACTTAACTGATAACTGAAGTCAAACAATTTAGCAAAGCATTCACATAGAATTTACGACACCATAACAGTAACTCACTTACAGGTCTGACCGACTTACAAATCCAAAGTGCTGAAGAATCCAGGAAGAGCAGCGTTCCCAGGACATTTGTTATGGCAGATTCACACACAGACAGAAAGAGTTTGGACAAGGTACCTGGGAACAATTCCCTTGGGATTCAGGAAAATCCTCCCTTGGGATGCCATTGCACATTCTCAGAAGAATGGTTGAGCCTCAAGGAGTGAGAGGGATCAGCCACGGATCTCCTGTCGTTCAGGATCCTCCGAGTGCACAGGATCCTCCGAGTGCAGCAAATGGGAGAGTTGGGGGCTCTGAGAGGCCCAAGCAAAGGGAGGTTGCTGTCGCAGCTGCTGCGGCCTCAGAGATCTCAAAGGGTCTCAATCAGCACCGCTGGTTATGGGGCCCACACAGAGGGGACTTTAAGGTACAGGAATTGTCCATCCTGGCCCCAGTTCAGGTTAGGGACTTTCTCTGAAAGTTGGAGAACAAAAATACGATTCCACTTGGGTTGTTCTTCGGGCAAGAAAAACAAGTTTCCAAGGCCATTGGTTAAGAAAAGCGGGAGCTCATTAGACAGCACCAGTTCCTATGAGCAGACAGTGTTTCTGAGCAGCTCAAAAGCAGCTCAGCCCAGGGGCTATTCATCAAGGTCGAGGCCTAACGAGCATTTCTCAGATCATAACGAGGCCTGGGGGGGGGGTAAAGCACTACCACAGTGGGTTACAAGGAACATGGGTCACCAGAAACGTTGGTCAGCAGGACTTTGTCTACCAGGTCTCCGCCTAATGTGAGTCACTGAGTCACTGTGAGTCACTGTGGATCATCCAACATGGGTCCTCCGATGGGTGATGGAGTTGGAGCAGCGGACGAAGCTCTTCCTGCAGTTGTGGCACTCGGATGGCTTCCCTTACCAGTGGGTCATTTGGTGTGAGGTCATTTGCTGTGAGGTCAAGGCAGAGCTCTGGTTTAAGTTCTTCCCACACTTCAAGCACCTGTACGGCCTATCCCCGGTGTGGATGTGCCAGTGCTTAATGAGGTCAGAGCTGCAGACAAAGCCCTTCCCACAGTTGGTGCAGCGGAAGGGCCTCTCCTCTGTGTGCATTCGTTGATGCAGAAGGAGATCAGAGCTGGTCCGGAACCTCTTCTCACACTCAGGACATTTGTAGGGCCATTCCCCGGTGTGGACACACTGGTGGATGACAAGGCTGGCTGAAGCTGCGGTTGAAGCTCTTCCCACATTCCAGGCACTTGTAGGGCCGTTCCCCTGTGTGTAGCCAGCAGTGGGTGAGGAGGTGGGAGCTCTAGCTGAAGCTTTTCCCACATTCCAAGCATGTGAAGGCCTTCTCTCTGCTGTGAAGCTGCTCATGGACCACCAGATCAGAGCTCTGGCTGAAGCTCCAGCCACCTTCCCAGCACACGGGGGGGTCTTTCCTCCTCGAAGCACCATGGAGTGGGTTTGGAGCCCTTTCCCATGGGGAATGTTTGTGGCTTTTCCTCCCCGTTGCCTTCCTGCACAGTGGAGCTGTTCAAAACAGCTTCTTCCATCAGGTTCTGCCAGGGGGATTTGTCCTCCATGGTCTCTGTCCTCAAGTTGTTGTCTGGGGGAGGAAGGACAAGGAGAGGGANCAAATCCAAAGTGCTGAAGAATCCAGGAGAGCAGTGTTCCCGGGACATTTGTTATGGCAGATTCACACTCACACAGACAGAAAGAGTCTGGACAAGGTACCTGGGAACAATTCCTTTGGGATTCAGGAAAATCCTCCCTTGGGATGCCATTGCACATTCTCAGAAGAATGGCTGAGCCTCAAGGAGTGAGAGGGATCAGCCCTGGATCTGCTGTCGGTCAGGATCCTCTGAGTGCAGCAAATGGGAGAACTGGGGGCTCAGAGAGGCCCAACCACAGGGCGGTTGCTGTCACAGCTGCTGTGGCCTCAGAGATCTCAAAGGGTCTCAATCAGCACCACTGGTTATGGGATCCCCTCAGAGGGGGCTTGAGGCACAGGAATTGTCCCTCCTCCTTGCCCCAATTCAGGTCTGTGACTTTCTCTGAAAGTTGGAGAACAAAAATACGATTCCACTTGGGTTGTTCTTTGGGCAAGAAAAACAAGTTTCCAAGGCCATTGGTTAAGAAAAGTAGGAGCTCATTAGACAGCACCAGTTCCTATGAGCAGTGTTTCTGAGCAGCTCAAAAGCAACTCAGTCCAGGGGCTGTTCATCAAGGCCGAGGCCTAACGAGCATTTCTCAGATCATAGCGAGGCCTGGGGGGGGGGGGTAAAGCACTACCACAGTGGGTTACAAGGAACATGGGTCACCAGAAACGTTGGTCAACAGGCCTTTGCCCACCAGGTCTCTGCCCAATGTGAGTCACTGTGGATCATCCAAAATGGGTCCTCCGATGGGTGATGGAGTTGGAGCAGCGGACAAAGCTCTTCCAGCAGTTGGGGCACTCGGATGGCTTCCCTTACCGGTGGGTCCTTTGGTGTGAGGTCAAGGCAGAGCCAGTGTGTGGATGTGCCAGTGCTTAATGAGGTCAGAGCTGCAGACAAAGCCCTTCCCACAGTCAGTGCAGTGGAAGGGCCTCTCCTCTATGTGCATTCGTTGATGCAGAAGGAGATCAGAGCTGGTCTGGAACCTCTTCTCACACTCAGGACATTTGTGGGGCCGTTCCCCGGTGTGGACACGCTGGTGGATGACAATGCTGAAGCTGCGGTTGAAGCTCTTCCCCCATTCCAGGCACTTGTAGGGCCGTTCCCCTGTGTGCAGCCAGCAGTGGGTGAGGAGGTGGGAGCTCTGGCTGAAGCTTTTCCCACATTCCAAGCACTTGTAGGGCCGTTCCCCACTGTGGAAGCGCTGGTGGTACGTGAGGCTGGAGCTCTTGCTGAAGCTCTTTCCACATTCCCCACATGTGTAGGGCCGTTCCCTGGTGCAGATCTTCTGGTGGCGGATCGGGTGGGACCTCCAGCTAAAGCTCTTCCCACATTCCTAGCACACGAAGGGCTTCTCTCTGCTGTGAAGCTGCTCATGGACCACCAGATCAGAGCTCTGGTTGAAGCTCCAGCCACCTTCCCAGCACACGGGGGGTCTTTCCTCCTCGAAGCACCATGGAGTGGGTTTGGAGCCCTTTCCCATGGGGAATGTTTGTGGCTTTTCCTCCC
>NW_016690445.1:13368-14586 GCF_001604755.1 Lepidothrix coronata | reverse complement strand
AGAACCCCCTCCCTGGGGCAGCCTTTGTACCCCGGCCCGGGGCTGGCCCAGCCTCCTCCCCCTGCACACTCCCCCACAGCGCAGGCCTCACTGGGGCATTTGCTGCTGGGACTCTGCAGAGCTCCCCATGGGAACACCTCCTTTGTGAGCTCCTGAATGATCCTCTCTGCCCAGGAGTGGCCCCTGGCAACCAAAGAACCAAAGCCCCACCCCCCCACACTGCAGCCCCACCGGTGTGCAATGGACCTCCAGGGCTTCCCTTGACAAAGCACCCCCTCCAAACTCTTGCCAGATAGAAAATGGGGGACGCCACACAGGGATGCTTTTAGGAAATAAATACAAGCTTACCTTGACTACTGGGGGGGTGTAATTTTTTATTCTTAATGTTCTGAGTTATCCATTTGGGGGATGGATGTCCTAAAGGTACTGTTGTGTTCTATTTGGAGGGAGTATTTTTCAAAGAAATCCAGGCTGCATGCATGATACAGAGGAAGCTGTCAAACCTTTGACCCACTTCTAGAAAGTTGTGAAAGAACAGCTACCAAACCAGGGCAGCACCTCCAGGACCCTGAATTTCTGTTCCTTCTTTCCCTTTCCCTTTCCCTTTCCCTTTTCCTTTCCTTTCCTTCAAAAATTCCAGGTATTGGGAAACACATAAATAGCCAGGAGACAGAGGAGCTAACTAAAAAGATAAATTTTTATTTGAATAAAAGGGAGCAGTCACTGAAAAAAATCTCAGTGAGATCCATCATCTCAGTGGAGGCATCAACCTCTTTTATCCCCTTTGCCCCGAGTGCTGGTCCCTCCCTGTTTCTCCATGGGCTGAGATTCTCGGGGGTTACAGGTTTCCCGACACACCTCCTGTATGGGCTTATTGGGTGGCCCTGAAGGTCACTGACATGGTTCAAGACAGAGGCCACAGCACTTCAGACTGCAGGACATGGCCACAGGATCCTTCTGTGCTGCTGGTTGGTGCCCCTGTCTCAGGGCAAACTGTGCCTCTGTGACTGACAACTGAGCAACCGGGAACTTGTCACTTCTTCCTGTGAACTGTGACTGCACTACAAACTCTGCAGGAACACCAACTGTTCCTAATACAGCTGAGGGAGGAGGGCTGGGCTCACGAGCACCGGGCAGTGCCGCTACAGAGACCCAGGGCTTGCAGGGGGGCAGGAGCTGCTGCTGGGACACCAGAGTGTTCCCTGCTCGGGGGCAGCA